>NC_081412.1:373520968-373820968 GCF_030272615.1 Cryptomeria japonica
CAAATCCCACCGAGGTTTTTCCCACACCGGGTTTCCTCGTTAAAATATTGTGTTATGGTTTGTTTTTCATGTGGTTGCTTTTATCTCTGATTATTGCATTACTTTCTGTTTACCAGTACACAATATTAATATGCTCTACATATTTTAAGTTAAGAAATTCTTATAACCGGTTAGATACTGATTCACCCCGCCTCTCAGTATCTATGGGAATCCTAACACATCTGATAGTCATCAACATTGTTGCAAAACCACATTCCTTCATCCTTCATAGATTTCATGTACCAGTTGTCGGTGTAAGACTCTGTCAGTCATTTTACTGGTTAAAGTCCTAATTGCCGGTTCTAATGAAACTGTCTCTGCTTTATCGGTTAAGTCTATCCAGTTGAACTGTAGGACTTAGATGACTTAAAGAAACAAAGCTGCCATCAATGATAACATACAATATAGTCATCATACTTAAATCTAATCTCTATGCACAACATGCATATACCGGTTGCATCAAGCAAATACACATTACCGGTTTAGTACAAATGAACAAATGCCAACATATCTACCACGTTCACTTGAACCTCTGATAGTGTGTTAAGGGGGGGACACCACAGAGAGTGATTCTAGGCATAATGTGGTAACTAAATAATTAATAAGATTAGTTAAGGAAATAAGTGTATTTTCTTTGATGAAATTGGTTTGTAATCGTTTGAATTTTAAGATGTAGTAGGAAGAAGTGTGAACTGGATCTAATAGATTGTGTCATAAATGTTAGATAAATATTTTTGATTTGTAGATTTATTATCTCGTTGAGTGTTTGAAAAGCCTACTTGGGTTCTAATTGAATTAAGTAGACCTTAGATGGCTGGATGTAGGTAATCATATTTGTTTCTTCTTTCGTATAAGTTGTATCTTGTATCAGGAGTGATGATCTGGTGTTGTTATTGATGTGATTCTGCACCCTAAACCTTTATTCATTTAATGTGTATGCAATATGTACCTTAGAGGTCTTGTGAAATATTAGTTACGACTGAATTTTAGAGTTAGATATGAGAGTATGTCGTGCTTAACCTGGTAATGCAGGAAGTGTGTATAATTAGGATATTGCAGTAGACATGTAGATACCATCTTTATGATGCTTATTGATATAAAATAAATATTTTCATGTTTGGATACACTAAGTTATGATGCTTTGTACAATATGATATGTATATTTTGAATAAGGATTTCTATAGAAGATCTTTTCTTGTATGAATGTATGTTGGAATAGTAGTTCCTAGAAGTTGAATAAGGGTGTTAGTATGTTTAACCTAGGTAATTAAAGATGACGCATCTTGTTGTAACTCTTTTAATGCATAGATTTCCGTAATTGAGGAGTGTAAAAGGAAGATTGTTCAATGTTAACCATTTGATTTATAAAAAGCTGGAAATGTTTATGTTAAGTTAGATGACTTGGATGTTGATTTGTATACATTAGTATATTGATTTTGTGGATTGCAATTCTCCTTAAGATAATTTATGATTTTGGGTTATGATATGTGAGTGCGACGACTTGGTGTCCTTGTTGTTCCATCCTAGCCTTATGACTTCTAGGAGTAAGTCGGACCCTAGTGGGGGAGAATGGAGTACCCCTACCTTGTTCAAACCCTTTTTGACCTCTTTGACCAATGTTGACTTTTCAATGGCTTATGTGAATGGTTGATTTATTATGATTGTGATGTGTTATTCTGGTACAATGCTTCAAAGTGCGATTTGGTGAATTTGATTATGCATTGTTGCTTATTGATGAGTAGTTGTAAACTATGATTCTGCATTGTATTTTATAAATGATGAAATGTTAAGTTTATTTATGTTTTACTAACAATGTACTAACACATTTGATTCATGTGCGAGTTGCTTTATGTATATGTCTTCATGTTGTGTGAAAGTGTATGGGGTGCGAGGAGATGATTTTTTGTCTCTCACTTCACTGAGACACACAACCTCATGATTCTTCTTCACCGGTGTGTTTACCGTGTTTGTGTATATATATGTATGTGTGGTTCGGTGATACAGGAAATTGCAGGTACAAGGTGTCTACTCCACCTAGCTCCACAAGTCTGAGTCTACCTAATTAACCCGATGGAAGTGGAGGAGATGGTTCTAAGGCCCTAATGTCGTCCCCAACCTTGCTCGATTGTGAGCATCGTCTGTCTATTGTCTACCTTGTCGGTTCACCAAGTAGGCCACTTTTCCGACGTTGGTATGTGGGTCATGTCCTTATTTTGTTTAAGTTGAGTTTTGCATGTTATGCGTTCTGTGTGATTGATTATTCTCTTCTTGAGTAGTTAATGAGTAATTAATGTGTGTTGTGTTTTTTTTTAATGGAATTAAGGATGAATTAAATTAAGATCATTTTTATGGTTAATTGGATAATCAATTATTCTTAATTGTCTATTTAGAGTGAATGTTGAATTGTTAGTGAAAATTAAATTATGTTTTGAGTAATTGTTGTTAAAAAAAAATAAAAGAGAAAGAAAGTTGATTTTTAGTTATTAGTTATTAAATTATTTGTTGACTTTCGTGTTGAAAATAAAATAAAAGAATAATAGAAATTTGTTTATATATGTCATGTTAATGTTTTGAATTAAATAAGATTTTCATTTTTTATTAAAAAGTGAATTTTTGCCCTAAATGAGATTTTGGGGAAACTGCTTTATATATTAGGAAATTTTTTCAAAAGGGAGATTGGTTTTTCATTCTCAAATTTTTTCCTCTCTGTTGGAAAATGAGGTTTTGGGTGAAAGCTCTGGAATCTGGGAATGGGGAGCTCTTCTCAGTTTTCTTGTCAGGAAAGCTATGGAAGGTTGGGTTTTTGAAACCTCTGTCTGTTTATTTGTGCATGTTTGTCGATTGTTTATTTTATGGTTTTCTCTTTGTTTGGGAAGAAAAAAGAAATGGGGAAATTGATTTTTATTGCTTTTTTTTCCTATCTGTTTGGATTGTTTTATGTGAATTTATAAAAAAAATAGAGGGTTTTAATTTGCCCAAACCTCTCTGGTTGTTGTATTGGTAGAAGAGGGGTTCCAGGCCGGTCTGGAAGTAGTCTGTGGTCCCCAAGCTATGCCTATCCTGGGTCCTAGCCTGTGCCTCTCTTTCAAGTGCAGTAGCCAAATAAGGGAGGAGGGCTTCACGAGTGCTACTTCTAAAAATAAACTGAGAAAGGTTGGGGAAGGCGGGTGGCGATGCCTTAAGTAAAAGAGCGGTGATGTTAGGTGAGTAAAACAAATGACTAAAGGGAGTGAGTATGAGCCAGTTCCTTGTCCTAATGTTTTTGGACCGATGGGAAATGGATCGATAGGTTATTTATTTCCCTGCTCGAATGATGGATGTTGGGCCTAGAGCAATTCATGTCCCTAGACCGATGGGTCCAACTCTTAACACAAATTATTGGACTGAAATCTGTATGCTTTACTCCCCGTACGATAGGTAATATGTGTTCTCGACCGGTCAGTGAAATGTGGTAAGCCTGGGCTTCGCTTATCCCATATACTCTCCCATGGGTAGAGGGATAAGTCGGTTTCTGCTTCGCCGGTCCCGGAGTCAGGAGTGAGTGGATAAAAACTCTGGTGGGGTTGGAACAGTATCCATTCTCATTTTTATGATTGTGGTTCTTGATTGTCCCACTAAGTGGGGTATGTTATCATCAGGGGAATGGGAAACCAGGAGGTGGTGATATGCAACTAGACTTATGCACGACTTCTACTACTTTCTCGTTAAGGCTCGTTAACAAAAATTGGTAAGTGGCCTATTTAAATAGTGAATCTTTTGATGATCCCAAGAACCCTTTATTAGTTGTGGACAATGGAATGGGGGAAACCATCTCCGTTGTGGATGATATATCTGATCAACAATAAAACACGGTCACTAAAGTGGAGTCTCAGACCAAAGAACAAGCAATTCCATGGGAGATGCACTTTCAGACGGTGACACCTTCGTCATTTCGTACACTAAATAAAAACTGGTGAAGCCAGACAGATCGGATGTGAAAAGAATCAACATAGAAACGCTATCGTCCGGTGCTCCGACTGATAGTTCGGAGGATCCTCTGAATAAAAGCATTTCAATTCAAGAAGAGATTAATTCTTAAGAAGACGCATCATCGAGGGCTTCCATTAACCAATAAAAGGGATGTGCGTTAGAGGGAAGCCTATAAATAAGCTAACAAGCTAAAAGAGGAAAGGCACAATCAATGAATCAATCAGTGAATCGCTTTCAGTATTTCTTGCTTTTTTGGCTAGCTCAGTTCATGAGTCTAGTTCTGGAGTGCCGGATCTGCCATCGGGAAAGGTCCTTTCCTTAGTTGAAAGATCCATTGCTTCTACCCTATCCCTTCCTTTACCAATCTCTTCCCTTGTCTCAATCGGGAATCCTTCGTACTCTATCGCCTCCCTTCAGATCTCTCCTTCCCATTCCTTTCCGTTCTTATTTCCTGTAACTCTCGTAACTATCCAATCAATACCGGTTCCTGTCTTTTAATTAAATATGCTTTTCCCTATCTTCGGGAAACTCTTCAACTAGTGCTTCTTTCCTTTCAATACTTCTTTCTATCTTTCTTTCCCGATCGACATCTATCCAACCAGTCCTATCAATCCAAAAATTATCTCTAGAAAGAAATGCGAGAAGTATGTATAAAGAAGGAAAGGAACATCACTTCATCCCCAAAGTTGTTAACATTGCATTTAGGAATCTGAGATCGACTCCTTAATCAGGTTAGGAAAAAAGGAGAAATCAAGGAAAAGGAAATAAGCTCTATAGTATGCTTTTAGATAATACAATACAAGGACTGATTTTCGGGTAGGGGTAGGAAGCATGAACTATGTAAGGCCCAATAAGGGAAAGGTATGACTGCCATACTATACTGCGATGCTAGCTCCATACTGGGATATGTGGGGGAAAAGGGAACACATAGGGTATAGTTTGTCAAGGCAAAGGTTGGAAAACTTTGCGTGGGAAACCTAACGAAGTAAGGAAAGAAGGAAGAACCAAGCAACATTTGGGAGCAAAGAAATGGGGGTTGCTGTTTTTCCAGCTTGTGTTGTAAAGAAAATTAAAATTGTGTTTGAAGACCAGATAGAAAAACTAAATCTTTAATTTTGAAAACCCCAGGAATACATTTCTCTTATGAATTTGTTGTTTTAATAAAACTCTTGTTTGTTGCTATGTATGTTATTATAGAAAAATACCCTTGCTGTATTTCTCAGAGGAGAAATTTAAAAGTAACATATAAAAATAAATAAAAAGATATTTATTTACCTCTGTTGATTTTAACAGAGAAGAATTATATTAAAAAAAATTAAAAAAAAAAGAATAATGACATGGGGCGGGGCTGTGCACCCCAAACCCCACGACGTGGGGAGAAGGCACCACATCGTGGTGCCTCTCAAACCACCATGGTGGGGAGTGACACCATGATGTGGTGCCTCCTCACCACAACCGTGGGGGTGGGGGGGAGAAACCCCACACCACCACATAGTGGTTGGGGGGGGGGGGGGGGTAAACCCTCCTCCCCACACCACATAATATGTCGTGAAAACAAAAAAAAAACACAGTCAGTAAAAACACAGTTAACACGTTTTCGGTGATTTCGATTTGTTTATATTTTATGCGATATTTATACATACATACATACATACATACATACATACCTACATACATATATACATATACATATATACATATGTACATATGTATATACACATACATATATACATATGTCTATATACATATGTATACATATGTCTATATACATATGTATACATATATATGTATATATATGTGTGTGTATATGTGTATATATACATATATTATATATATATATATATATCTATTGTATATATACATGTACATATGTGTATATATATATAGTATATATATTATATATATATATGTATAAATATACATGTATAAATGTGTATATATATGTATATATGTGTATATATATGTATATATGTGTATATATATTGTATATATATACATGTATATATTGATATATATATACATGTATATATGTGTGTGGATGACTCGACCAACCCCGGGGGCCGATTGCTCGTGATGGTCAAGTAGGGCCGGTCTCAAACTTTTGATGGTGAGTAGGTTCGACATTTGTTGGCTGGTAATTAGGCAAGTTTGATGGATTGCAGGTGTTCGTTGCCCTTGGGTGGGAGGAAGTAGAAATTTCTCTTGAATGAAGGAAGGTTGAATCTTGAATGAAGGCTTTCGTTGGGTGGGAGTACGAAGTTAGGGCATTCATTAAATAAATATCGGAGGGTAGGGTGGGAATAAGAAGTTGGGGCTATACTTTCTTTCTGTACACTTATGCAACTTAGAACCCTATCCTACTATGAATCAATCAAGCAACTACTTATCACTAAATTCATCATGTATATATATATATATACATGTATATATATATATATACATGTATATATATATATACATGTATATATATATATACATGTATATATATATATATACATGTATATATATACATACATACACACACATACATACATACATACATACATACATACACACATATATGTATGTATGTATGTATGTATGTATGTGTGTGTGTGTGTGTGTGTGTGTGTACATGTATGTATATATAAATATATATAATTTGTAATTTTCAATTTGTAATTTTTAATTGGAATAGGGTGTTAGAGGAATTTCATTTTCTTTAAAAAATAAAAGGGATTATCAGTTTCGAATTTAATATATTTATACTATGTATTTTGAATTTACAAAATAAAGAAAATGTTAAATCTGATTGGATATAATTGTAGATGATTTTTGTGAAAACAAGGCTATATGAATAAATGCCAATAATGTTTAGTCAATATGATTTTTAATTTGGAAAGGATTATTTGATTTAAATATTGAATTTAGTTTTCAAAAGTATTTTAAATGTTATTTTCATTAACTTGAAATTCGAATTCAAATGGTATTGTTATAGCCATATTGGCTTAAATTGAAATGATTATATATTTGTTTAAATGATGGCTTAATTAGCTTACGAGTTGTTGCAATTCTTTTAAGGGTGTATGGTTTTAAATCATGTATTGAGCAAGTTCATTTGGGTGTATGTTTAAGTAGACCTTTTTTATGCGTTATTCTCTGTTGTGGATTTTCTTATTATGAAAGAGTTAGTTATTGAAATAGATGCAATTAGATGATATTTTCTTTTAATTATAATTTAAGTGATTGTTATGATTCCATAACATGAATGAGTTTAGAGTGCAAGTGTACTCGTTTGAGTTTTTACTCTGCTTGGTAGATTTTTGGTGCTGATTTGTAAGAGTCATTTTCATGTCATGATGGCATGTTGTTGAATGTAAGTTTATTGTGTAAGTTGATTTGGTAAATTTTTGTTTGTGGTCATACTTGCATTATTTTGGTTTTGGTCTTGTCTTGTGGTTAGAACAGTTGTTCATTTCACACCTCTAGTGGTTTAACCTTGGTAGAAGGTTTGTTTAATCAAGTTGTTCTTCAATTTTTCTTTTTGAACTCCTTATGTTAGTTGGCTTTTGTGTTTTGCCTTGGGGTTCTTTGGAGGTTGTGTAGTGTCATAAGGAAGAGTGGCTTTCGAGTGGGGGCTGCGCTCAAAGAGGTTAGCAGAATAACCCATCGAAAGTTGTTTTAAATAAGTGATAACTAAATTAATTAACTAGGTTTGGGTTCTGAACATTAATCAAGATTAATTATGCCCCGCTCATGGTTGAGTGCTAGTACAGACTCAGGATGCAGTGGGAAGGCCTGGAATGGCAAACCAACTACCTTGTCTTCACGAAAGGTTTGTTGGGTCCGCATGAGTCATGGATGGGGGTTGGAGGTTCGGGAGAGGCTACCAGGATAACCCAAGATGGGGGTTGGGGCCTATGGAGGCCTGCTAGGATAACCCATACCAGCTATGCGATGAAAGTCTTCCCTTATGTTCACTAGTGTGTAGTCATGCATTGGATTTACTTGAAGCACTGTTATGAGAGTCATGTTTGTATGCTTATGTCTTGTGTGAGTACCTGATGTTCATGTTAGACCATGTGATGTTTTGTTGTGGCTTGCTTGAGGGCCTTAGAACTATCACCTAGCACAGAGGGGTGGTTCCTTTTTGGGCCACATGGTCGGGTGGTAGTGCCACTTTCCATTGGGTATTTTGTTTTTTCCTTCTTGCGATGGATTAGCTTCGCAGGTGCTCTAGATGTTTCTCTTGGATTCATTTCATTCTGTTGTACCAATTGGATCCTCTTTGTTTCCTTGAATCATATTTGTATCTCTTGGATCCTTATGTGGTCGATTGTTTCATTTGTTATATGTATGCCTTCATGGTAGTTGTAACTTGATGTAATCATTATGTAATTCTATATGTGACTTGATGTATTAAGTGCAGTTGTAATACTAAGTTATCCTTGCAATGTAAAAGAAGTGTACTATGATGAAGGTTAGATGTTAGCAGATTCTATCTTTAATTAAATCATTAAAGTAATGTAATTGAATGTATTAATATGAATGAAGTATAGTAATGTTGTTGTTATCTCGTTCAAAATATAAACAATCATTGAATTGTATAATTAAGTTCTTATGTATATCTTGAATGGATTAATTGACCTTAAGGAAAGATTAGTTTAAATAAGTAATTCACGTTGGGAAACCCTTTAAGAGTTTTAGTTAAATCTTCCGCATGTGCAACTTCAATTGTAAGGTTTATCTTTTACATTAGTGTGTTCTAATTATTTAAAAAAATAAATTTTGCACTCTTTTCAAGTGTTTGTAGTTGTTTCCTTTAGGGTTTCTTGGCGGGGCATTACAAAATAGATGAAGTACAATGCTTATATTCCATCCACTTTGAATTATATATATATATATATATATATATATATATATATATATATATATATATATATATATATATATATATATATATATGTATGTATGTATGTATGTATGTATATGTATATGTATATGTATATGTATATGTATGTATGTATATGGTTTTATATATATATGTATATGTATATGTATGTATGTATGTATGTATATGGTTTTATATATATATGTGTGTGTGTGTGTGTGTGTGTGTGTGTGATTTAACTTGAATGGTATTGATACTCAATGATAAGTTTATATATATGTATATATATAATGTTTTTATGAAGATAAATTATTACGTTAATCGAATATCAACTTTGCATGTAATATTCCATGCATTGATAATCAAATATCAACTGCATTAAATACATTACATGCATTGTTAATAGTATGTTATTATATTGAATCTTTGGGTCGATATTAATATCGACCATGCTGTTTAAACCAATTCTCATACTACATGAGTTCGAATGAAATGGGATTGTGTTTGCAACCAAACTCACACTTAGCTGGCATTGAAGTTACACCTCAACCTCCATGCTTATAAACCACGATGAGGAAGGGAAATACGTGCCTCTCACAGGCTACAAAACTATTAGTCGTGGCAATGTGAAACATTAAATAATATGTTAGTTGAGCCCTCTACGGGAGGATTATGGTTATGCTCAGCCATCATAGGAGGAGTAAGTCTTTTGTTGGAGGGAGACACAGAAAGTAAAAAATGAAAAATACACATCTGATTAGGGGGATACTACAGAAAGAAAGAAGAGATAGTAGGGGTCGATAATAGTAGGGTGTTGCATGTTTCATAGGAAGAATATGAATCACAAAGATTTTTGCTGAAACTTAGATACAGGGAACAAAACTCAGTCTTTCATCTCCACAATCGACTCAGGATTCATTTCACAGGCAGGTCTCAATTTGAATGTGATGAATCCGTGTGAATATAAGAATTTTGATTTAAAATATTTCTTGAAAATGAAATCTTTGTCAAATTTGTATCTTTGTTTGTCAAATTAGAATCTCTATTTTATGTTGAAGGTAGGATCAACATAGTATGAGCCTATTATATGTGTGTGTGTGTGTGTGTGTGTGTGTGTATACATATATTATTGGCATGTTGGCATAACTAATTGAGATGATGGTGTACCGGTAAATGACTATTGGTGATGATATATTGATGGATTATTGGTGATGATATAACTATGATATAATGATAAGTTATTTGTGTCATCATTGATGGCAACCATATTTGTCCATGTTTTTCTATGCTTGGTATGTCATCTAAGTCTACTAGTTAAGTCTAACAAGTAATAGATTGAATGGAATTGAGTTGGAAAGCAAAACTGCCAAGTGACAGTGAATCGATAAGTAGGAATAGTGAAGGAGATGGTTGTGGTAGTGATGTGTTGAGTTAGATGTTGCGGTTTGGAATGTGTGCTTATGACATCATAATGAGTCTATGACATGAACCACATCATGTTTGGAGAACTGAAAGTCATGTTTGTAATTGACTATTGTATAATCAGCTAGGGTTTGAGAACCGATATCAAGATGTTTTGATCGGTGATGATTTATGGTTTGGCAGTGATTCTTTTCATGTTCATAAGTTGATGATGATGTGTCAGAATATGTGTGAAAAGATAAGATGTTGTTTTGGCACATACAAGGATTAAATTTCTTGAGAAGCAGTGAAGTGCTTAGCAGAATGTGTTAAGGGTTTGACAGCTGATCAGATTGATGTGCAGTGATGAGTTATGATCATTCAATGACTGTAATTGTCTTGTAATTTCTTGTAATGATCTGTAATGATTTGTAATGATCTGATATGATCTATGATGTAGATTCATTGTAGGTTAGGGTTTTGTAACCGACCTAATTATAAAATGTATTTAGGTCAAGTTTGAGAAGGTTAAGTGTGTTGGTGATCAGAGAAGTGTGTGTGCCAAACTAGATTGAGATGTTTGTATGAGAGAAGTAGATTAGAGCCGACAAGGATTTGTTATAGAAAGATATGAAGTGCTGAGTCTAGATCATTTATTTTTTGTTTCCTAACAGTTGCAACAACATTAAAATCCCTTAACTGGGTAGGTCCTAATAGGCCTAATCTTGTAAATCCCTTCACCGAGTGGCTCATTAATTTGGGTTTAAATCTTCCAGCGAGGTTACTCCTAACAGGGTAAAGCTCTTAATAGAGCTAAGTTGTAAAATCCCTCGATCGGGTGACTCTTAACAAGGTCTTCCTTAACTGGGCATTGTTGTAAAGCTCCTAACCAGGCTAGGCTCTTAACAGGGTGCATTCTGAAAGAGTGCAATATTTTGTGGGTCCAAATTCCCACCATGGTTTTTCCCATTTGGGTTTCCACGTAATAAAAATCCTTGTGTTCATGTTGTGGATAGATTGTTAAGTTGTTCATTTGATGTCTTTAATATATTTTCTTAGTGATGAACACTTAAGTTGCTATTGCTAATGTTTTGGTGAATCTGCATTAAGTGATTGTTTGATCAGCTACCGAATTGGTTATGAACTATTTTTGGTGAAGTGTTTTCAGATTGGTGAAAAGTTTTAGTTTATCCTTATTACTAATTCACCCCCCTCTCCGTAATAACTGGATCCTCACAATAACAATTGGTATTAGAGTGTTAGGTCCTCTTTGTGCAGAAGCTTAACCACTTGAGGAAAAGATCCGAGGAAGATGATGAAGAAGGAGGGTCCCGAATTCACTAAGGACAACAACCAGATATGGAGTGATAGAATGAAGATATATATCAAAGGTATGGGTACTCAGTTTTGGAAGCATGTTATTACTCAGTATGTACCTCCTACCGGTCCTCTGACTGTAGATTAGTTGAAGGAGCAACAAGAAAACATTCAAGCATTAGAATCCATAGTAAGTACACTGGCTGATACTGAATATATTGATGTCCATGGTTTAGAGACCACTTTTGAAGTTTGGGAGAAGTTAGAATTAATCTATGGTGGTGATAAGCATGTTCAAAAGGCTAAAGAAGAGAGTCTTTGAGGAAAGTTTGATGATACAAGAATGATGGAAGGTGAAGATATTACTCAGTATGGATAGAGGATTAAAGAGGTTATCGGTGGAATCAAAAGTGCTGGTGGTACTATAGAAGAAGACACTATTGTGAGTAAGATGCTTAGAACTCTATTGCCTGCCTATGCCATCAGAGTGTCTGCTATTCAAGAGTTGAGGTCAGTTACTAAGGATAAGGTTACTATTTATTCTTTTATTGGTAAGCTCACTGCTTTTGAGTTAAATAGTTTTGATAACAGTGTACCTAAGACAAAATCTTCTTTTAAAGCATTTGTATCTAGTGCACTGGTGAGAAAAGGAAAAGATGTTTGTCAAAGTCATGAATGCAAGTCAAGTCATCTTGGCAGTAGTAAAGCTGATGTGGATGATGAAGGTAATCTGATGGAATTTGAAGCTCTATTGGCTAAAATACTTCCTAGAGGCACATGTAAGTACAAAGGTAAGTTGCCTCTAAAATGTTTCTCTTGTAACAAGATAGGACATATTGCTACACACTGTCCTAATAATGATCAAAAGGAAAAGTTTAGAAAATATAAGGGAAAAGGAAAGAAACAATGTTATGTTGTAGGTGATGAAGGTTGTACTGATGGGGAATCTGAGGATGAAGACAATGAGGAGATTGTTTTTATTGTTGTTAAGGAAGATTTTTCTGATAAGAAGGCTTTAGTGTCTTGCATTGACAACAATAATGAATGAATTATTGATAGTGGTTGCTCACACCACATGACTGGTGATAAGAGCAAGTTTATTTCTCTTAAAGAATTTGATGGTGGTGTAGTAAGATTTAGAAACAATTCACCTTGTATGGTTAAAGGTAAAGGTTCTATCCCTTTGAATGGTATAAGTAATGGTGACGATGTATTTTGGGTTGAAGGCTTAAAACATAACTTGTTGAGTGTTGGTCAGTTGAATGACAAAGGTTATCATCTTGAGTTTAAGAGTGAAGTTTGCAGGATCTTAGGATGCAAAGGAGAACTAATTTCTACTGGTAAGCAAACCAAAGGTAACTTATTCCATTCGAATGCTAATGTGAATAGTTGTTTGGTTGCTAAGGTTGAAGATAGTTGGTTATGACATAGAAGGTTTTGTCATGTGAACTTTGATAATTTGGTTAAGGTCAATAAATCTAGTATGGTGAGAGGTATGCCACAACTTGTTAAACTAGACAATGTGATGTGTAAAGAATGTTAGTTGGGTAAGATGACTACATCTTATTTTAAGAGAAAATATTTTTCTTCTGAGCATATTCTAGATTTGGTGCACACTGACTTTTGTGGTCCTATGAGGACTAGAAGTTTTTATGGTGACAATTATTTATGATATTTACTGATGATTTTTCTAGAATGATGTGGGTTACTTTTATGAAGGAAAAGTAATATGCTTTCAACAAGTTCAAGGCATTCAAGGCCTTGGTAGAAAAAGAAACCGGTAAGAATCTTAAGTGCTTGAGATCTGACCGGGATGGAGAGTTTACATTATATGAGTTTATGAGATATTGTGATGAAAATGGAATAAAGAGGCAGTTATCTTCTACAAGAACACCACAATAGAATGAAATTGCAGAAAGAAGAAACATAACCATTGTTGAAGCAACAAGGACTATGTTGATACAGGGAGATGTACCAAAGATGTTTTGGAGAGAAGCAGTCAACACTTCTATTTACACATTGAACTAGGTACTGGTGAAGAAAGGTAATGACAAGACACCTTATGAGTTATGGTATGGTAGAACTTCTAGTGTTAGTTACTTCAAAGTTTTTGGCACCAGATGTTTTATAAAAAGAGATGATTATATTGGTAAATTTGATGCTAAGAGTGATGAAGGAAAATTTCTTGGCTACTCCACTAAGAGCAAAGCTTTCAAGTGTTACACAAAAAGGACAAAGAAGATTGTGGAGAGTGTGAATGTAAAAATTGATGAATTTCTTGATAAAACTGATAATACTAGAAAATCTAATCCAACAGATGATGAACAAAAACTTGTGTTTATTGAACCAGATGTACAGAAAGATGTTGAGAAGAACAATACAGTGGAAGAAGCTCAACCGGTAGAATATGAAGAAGATGAAGAACAAGAAGAGGTTGTTGCACCGAAACAATTAATTCCTAGATATGTAAGGTTAAATCATTCTGAAGATTAGATAATAGGTGACAAGAATGTTGGAGTATAGACTAGAAGGAAAATCAGAGAAATCTCTTGTCTGATTTCTATAGTTGAACCAAAGACATTTAAAGAAGCCCTTAAGGATGATGACTGGTTAAATGCAATGAATGAAGAACTTGATTAGAGTGATAAAAACAACACTTGGTCACTTGTTCCTAGACCTGATGTTAAAATGTAATTGGTACAAAGTGGGTATTTAGAAACAAGTTGAATGAAGATCGTGAAGTCATCAGAAATAAAAAAAGACTAGTTTGCAAAGGGTATGCACAAGAAGAAGGTGAAGATTATGGAGAGACCTTTGCACTTGTTGCTAGGCTTGAAGGTGCCATGATGCTACTTGCATTTGCAACTTTTAAAGGTTTCAAAGTCTATCAAATGGATGTAAAGTCAACATTTTTGAATGGTATTCTTGAAGAAGAGGTGTATATTGAACAACCATATGAGTTTGCATTGTCAGAAGATAAGGATATGTTATGCAAACTGCATAAGGCATTATATGGATTGAAGCAAGCACCAAGGGCATGGTTTGAAAGAATTCATGCACATCTGATAAAGATAGGATTTGAGAGAACCAGTGAGGACAACAATATTTATTTGAAGGCTAAAGGAGACAAGATGTTGATTGTAGAAGTATTTGTTGATGATACTATATTTGGAGGAAATGATGATATGAGTATGACTTTTGTAGATGAGATGAATAAAGAATTTGAGATGTCTCTTATAGGTGAGATTAAAAAAATCATTGGATTGCAGGTCCAACAGCTGAAAGGTGGATTTTTTATCTGTCAGTCCAAATATGTGAAGGAAGTGTTAAAGACCTTTGGAATGGAAGACTATAAACTGGTTGGAATACCTATGGTTACCGGTTACAGATTGTCAAAAGAAGATGATTCACCCTCAGTGGATGAGAAGGAATATATGTCCATGATTAGGAAACTGCATTATGTTGTTCATAGTAGATCGAATATTTCCCATGCAGTTGGTTTAGTAGCAAGATTTAAGAAGAGCCCTAAGGAGACACACATGACAACAGTGAAGAGGATATTTAGATATCTTAGAGGGACAGTTGGTTATGGATTGTGGTATCCATACAAAGACATTTTTTCTTTGCAGGTATTCACTGATGTTGATTGGGCATGGAATGTGGATGACTAGAAGAGCACAACCAGTGGTGCATTCTTTCGAGGTGGTAGACTGGTAGCTTGGACCAGTAAGAAACAAACTTGTATTTCTTAGTCTACAACTGAAGCAGAATATGTGGCTGCAACCATGAATTGTACACAAGCTATATGGATGAGACATGTATTAGAAGGATTCAAGCTAGATATGACAGAACCGATGATCATACGTTGTGATAATACTAATGCTATAAACATATCCAAGAACCCGTTACTGCATGCAAGGACTAAACATATTGAGTTGAAGTATCACTTTTTGAGAGAAAGAGTACATGAAAAGAAAGTGCGATTGGAGCATGTATCAAGTAAGGAGCAATTGGCTGATATATTCACTAAGCCATTGCCTAAGGCTACAATAATACCCTAAAAATGGTCACTTAAACAATGGGCCCCTAATCTCGACTACATCACCAAGGTCCTAACGAAAGACAATTAAATCAATCTTGAGCACCTAATCAATTAACTCCTCAATCATCAATTTCACATGGCAAATAAATCATTCTATATTAATTAAATATTTATTTAATTAATTAATCATTCCAAGTAAATTATTTTAATCAATTATCCTATTTATTTAATTAAATATCCTAGCATATTTAATTAATAAATAAATATTCCATTAAATCATCAAAAAGGAATTAATTTACAAAAATGAATTAAATTGAGAAAATAAATCAACTTGAGATATATTTTTTTTCTAAAATTGAGATAACTTGAGAAATCTCAGAAAAGCAAGAACAACAATTAAATTGAATAAATCATTTTCTCTAAAATTAAAACTCCAAAGCAAATCTTGATGAAAGAAGTTTAGTTGCATTGAAGAGGATTTTTGTAATAAAAATCTTGAGCAAATAAGAAGAATGTGCATGGAATCAACTAATTTTATCTCCAATGCAAACTTAGACTTATAATCTCAATGCTTTCAATCAAGCTTTAATTGGAATTCATCTCAAGATCAATTCAATCTAATCTTCTTCGAAACTGAATCAAAACATCCAATTTATTTCAATTCACTTGGATTGTGCTTTCTCTTGAGGAATCTCAACCGCTCATCATTAATCAATCTTGACTTTTGGTGTTTCTTTGGATTCTCTATAAATTCAACCTTTCATCTCTCATTCAAGACACCCTGAATATTGATTGCTATTATGAAGTTTTTTCTTTAGAGTCATTGAGAATATTGTGCTTTGAGATTATTGCATCTTATCTTTTTGCATATTTAGTTTATTCATTCATCTAGCTTAATATTCATTCATATCTAGTGTAATATTGCACATCTAGTTTAATCTTGCATCCATTTAGCTTAATTTTGTGCTCATATAGATTAAATCCTTCATCTTGGTGTAGTCTAGTCACTGGTATTGCTTAGACAAATCTAAGAGCAAGTCTATACTTGCATCTTTTAGAAGGCAATAGATCAATTTGTTATGGTTTTTATATTCATTGATTATATCTCTCTAACCATGCATGCAATGATTTATTGAAGTGTTTGTGTCTTATAGCTTGTAGATTACCTCTTTTCACACACACATTTTTGGTGCCCACTGTGGGGCAGAAGATTACAATTTTTGGCCTTGCAGATCAACTCTTTTTATTTTTTAGATTTTGTCTGTACAATTCCTACTAAAACTTGTATGAGTTTTTGTTAGGTATAGCATGATAATTTATAACATATCATACAACTCTGTGAGAAACCTCGTACGACTATCTATTTTCTCATACAGCTCTGTAAGTAATATCGTATGGTCTACAGGGAATAATCGTACTGTTTGGTGAGAATACTCGTACGACATTCTGATTTCTCGTATTAAAAGGCATAGTGATTTCTAGGGTTTTTGTCATTGAATTTTGATGGTAGTAATGCTAACCTTGGCTTGTTTTATGTATGCCTGAAAGATTTTTTTTCACAACTTAACCAATTTTTGCAGAACGTTTGTCGAAGAACACGCTTGTCGCTCAAAAACAATATGACTATTGATTCGTTGTTTTTGCAGGTTGCCCGAGGAGAATCAATTGAATATTGTGTATTCTTTAATTCATTTCGAGGCACTTAAATTGCAATATGGTTAATGAACAAATCTATTTTTTAGTGTTTGAGAAAAGTCTAAAAGGTAGGAGAGTATGCTCTTGTCTGCACAGACAATCAGAAATCTAGACCCTTGAAGCTTTTCTAGTTTTGAGATTTGTGTTCCTTTAGAGGGCCTGTCACAGTGGGAAAAAGTAATCACCTTGTGAGAACGACCCAAGTGAGTATAGCTAGACCTAAGCATTCTGACTCACTCTAATAAATAGGCCTTTTGGGATAAAAGTCTCAGAGGACGAGATTATTTGAGTTTTCTCTTTGAGATCTCTCATATCGGGCATATTGCAGGGCCTCAGGTCTTAATCACGCTTGCATGACTACACCTTATTTTGGTACCTTGTTGGGTTATAGGCCTCAATCGCACTTGCGCGACTTCAAGCAGTAATTTCGAATTGAAGTCCTTACTAAGAAATCTAAGATAGAAGCTACCCAGTTCACCTCCGAAATGGGGATAATCTTTGTGCAAGAGATATAATAACTCTCCCAAGATACTTGCCATATCGTGCCCCTATTATCATTTGGAGTCGGCTAATACGACATTGAGAATCCATTGCATGAGACTCAACGGTCGTATTCTGATTAGCTATTAGGTGTGTACCTGAGTCTGCAAGCAAATATTTTCTCTCTCAGCCAACTTCCTTAGGGTTAGCGTGCTATGCTTGAAGTCACTTTACATCCTCTGTGTTTGTTGTGTCTTTGTCCCAGAAACATAAACTGAAACTTTGAAACTAGAAAATAATCAAAAACATAAAAAACTTAATGGTCAAAACTCTGTCCTTGTCAGAAACTCATCCCTGTCCAATCTTGTGTTGTACGAGCCTTCTAGTTTGTCGTCCTATTCTCTGAAAGTTATCATTCGGTTAACAGGATACTGTCGTACAAGTCACAACTTAAGAGAGTCATCATTGCTAGTTTGTCATACTACCTACCACAAATTATCGTCTGAGCAACACTAAACTATCGTACGATTCTCTATTACTACTATCAATTTGTCATCTAACTAAGTCTAAATTGTCATGCGAGTTTGAACAACAATTCGTACGAGAAACTGTCTTTGTCGTTTGGGATTCCTTAAACTGTCGTCTGGGTCATATTATTTTGTCGTACGAGCTTGTGTTTTCTGTCAGTCCAGAAGCTTGTCTTTTTGCGTGCTTTTTCAGATCTGTCATACTTGCCTAATCAGTCTACAATGAGCGTATATTTGGTCTTTTTCATCTTGAGCATAAACAATCTTGATAATGTACCCCTGCTGTTGTGTTACACGATTTTGTCGATTATATCTCAGCTATTTCAATAAATCCTACATCAATCTGATCAACCTAATCTTCTTAGATCATGTCTTATACAGGATAAATCATTTCGGAAACTAGACTTGGTCTCAATCACTACCTCAAATGTACAACTAGCTTCGATTTGATCTTGACATCTGTATCACTTCTAGATCTCGGTCACATTGATTATAAATGCCTGTTCAAACCAAAAGTTCTCATAAGAAAGGTAAGGGACGATCCTTTTTATTACAGACTGATCCATTCTTTATAGAAGACCCTGTGTCTGACAAACCTTCATCATCAAGTGTACCAATTTTTGATCAACCCTTATCTCCCACCATGTCTGGAGAAAGGCAGGAAAGAGAAGCTGCTAAACACAATACTTATGATAATGTTAGCACCCATGCTACTGACAGTAACTCCTCATCTAGAGAGCCTGAAGCTTCTGAACCTATCGAAGTTGTTATAAATAGCTATCAAAAGGATAAGGATTTCTGAAAAATGATGAAAATTATCATGGCCAGAGAAAAACAAGAGCATTTTCTAGAGTTGGCAAAACAAGGCGCTAAACTTCCCATTGATTATAACATCGAAAACCTTATCACTAAAGAAGAAGATACTCCATTAATGTTGGTAAACAAACAATTACAAGTATTGCAAATTGTAGTCAAGGAAATGAAAAACAAGGATAAATCATCTACATAGTATTCTTTGGACACGATCTGGCCATTCCCATTTGACAAGAACCTTTACATGCCTCCATTTCCTTCAAGAGTGGAAACTCCTAATTTTGAAAAATATGATAGTAACTCAGTTCCTCAAGACCATGTCTGAGAATTCTATGCTTTATGTATGGAGTTCATGCATGAACAAACATATCTCATGTGTCTCTTTCCAAGAAGTCTGGGAGGACAAGCCATGTAGTTGTTTTCAAGCTTGCCTGTGGGAATTAAATCTTTTGAGGAGCTGGTTGAATTATTTCTCCAACAATACTCCTATAACATTCGTCGTCCAGTCACCATGATCAAGATCTGTAATACCAAATAGAAGACAGGAGAACCTTTTCTCACTTTCCTTCAACATTGGAGAAAGATATTCTCTAGATATTCATGACCCATTCCTGATTCTGAGAAGATGGACATCTTTGTTAATAATCTGATTCCTGAGTTGAAAAATAGTATCCAAATGCAAGTATACCCTTCATTCAACAAGATAGTGGACAATGCTCTCAAAATGGAAGATGTGCTTGTAAGGAAAGGGGATATATCACTTTATAAAGAAACACAACAAGGCCCTAGTTCAAAAGAGAAGAACAAATACTGAAAATACGGTAAAGATAATAACAAAAATGTTGTTAATGATGGAGTGGTTGATCCCATTAAACCAAAATCTAAACCGGTAGTATTTAATCTGACTAGTGGCACACAAGCCCTCAAAGTAGCTGAAAGTGCTACAAAAAACACTCCTAAGAAATCAAAAGAATGGTTTAAAGAGAAGCCTTGGCTTTCAAAGCCTAAACACGATTTCACTCCTTTGGGAGAATCCTATGAGTCAACTTTTAAGACTCTACTAGCAATCAAGAACTCCTTCTTTCGAAGCTCTTGGTCGAGTTCACTTCCTTTCTTCGGTTGACGAGGGCCTAACGGTTATGAATCCTTGATCCGATCAATTCGGAAATCAATTGAAACCCCCTTGAACTGATCACATTGCCTGACAACTCTAAACCATATGATCCTGAAGTCAAACCCAAATGGTGGAGGGAAACCAAGTATTGTGAATATCATCGAAACAAGGGTCATACAACAAATAACTGTACGAAACTCAAACACGAGATTCAAGACCTTATCGATGCTGATAAAATTATTGTTGGAAATCATGCAACTAATGCTGATCACAAAGCTTTCAAAGATCCCTTACCTGCTTATGAGCAGGGTGATTCCTCAAAATTCAAGGGAGGTGCCAAAGTCAATTATACCTATACCAACAATGATAATGTGATCAACATGATTGAACATTCCCATTCTGAATATGGCAATATGATCATAGTCAAAGTTGAGGAAAACAAACTGCGAACTGTGAATGTCGTGACCCGCACTCAAAAGAAAGTTATTCTCAAAGGAGCTAGTTCCTCATCTCCTGATCAAACATCATCAAATCCATTGACAACATCAAACCTCTTGACTTCTTCAAACAAACAACTAGATATGATCACGACTAAATCTAAACAACTGGCTTCATCATCTTCTTCTGGTTACAACATTGTTGAACAATTAAAACGAACTACCGCTCAAATCTCCATTTTTGAACTGCTTAAGATCTCTTCTGCTCATAGAGAGATCTTAGACAAATATTTGGTTTCTACTAACATCCCTAAATATTTAGATTTAGATCGGTTTCAATCTATGGTGGGTCACTTGACTTCACCTTACTACCTATCCTTCTCTGAAGAAGACGACAATTCCCTGAATCATCCACAAAACCAACCATAGCACATTGAAGCTACGATCCATAAACATCGAGTTAAAAGTGTTTTGATAGATGGAGGCGCTGGGTTGAATATTTTTACCTACAATTTACTAATACAGTTTGAATTTTTTGAGAATGTCATTAATCCAACAAATAAAATAACAATCAAAGCTTATGATGAAGAAGAGAAAACATCTAAAGGTCTAGTACTATTATCGATCAGGGTGGGACTTGTGGAAAGAGATGTTATTTGTCAGGTGCTTGACCTTCCCTTATCCTACAACATCTTGCTGGGTAGACCATGGATTCATGAAATGCAATCAGTGCCATCTACATACCATCAGTGCTTGAAATTCTCCTACAATGGCTTTGAAGTCAGTGTTTGTGCTGATACAAGCTACAATTGTAATGCTTTAAAACAGTGTGCTGATACCCTTGTTCCTCATAACAGAGCAGCCTCTGTAGTTGAGAGTTCAGAAATTTTGATGAAATATTTAGAAAAGAAACTAAAAACCATAGGTACTGGCATGGATGGATACAAGATAGAACCTGTACTTTCACTGATGAATTTTCATCCATCACCAAGATAGTCTAGAAAACCATCTGAGGCTATGAAGCCACAAACTTCAATGACAAATGCCATCTATGATGGCACTTTTGTGCAATCGTCTGCTTCTCTTGCAAATGAAATAGAAGAGGCAGCTATTCTCGAATGGCTTTATAAAGGGGGAAATGAAGATAGGGAAGTGCAACGTTGTGAAATTTCTCCTAAACAATATGGTAAAGGCTATTAGATAATCCAACGTATGGGATATTCTGATATCGGTCCTTTGGAAAAATGCCAAGAAGGAATCATTGAACCTATCAAGATACAAACTAAGTATACAAATGATAAAACTGGACTTGGATACCATCTAGAGGAGTCATCAAATAAAAAATGCACTTCTCATCAACAACCTAAGTGGAGGAAAAAGACACTACATCAAACATCACAGGAAGTAAACACTCAGGAAACTTAGGAAGAGTATGAGGAAGAACAAGAAGAATTAGCAATCAAGAGAGATGAAGCAAATTGTAATCAAGTTCCAAATGTATCAGTAGTAACACTACAAGAAGTAGAAATCCCATAAGACATGAGAGAGGAGGTGGAAGGAATTAAAGAAATGTTCACACCCTTAAAAATTCTTGTCACATATACAGGAAGAATGTAAGAAGAGGATTCAGAAACAGACTTGAATGAGTATGAATGGGGTCCAAAGCCTCGATTAGATGCATCTACCGAAGAAACTTCTGAAGAACCTAATAACATCATAGATGAAGCACAAGAGATAATATGCTTGAATTTGCAATGAGAAATAGAAGAAATCAGACTAAAAAGACAAGAAGATTATGAGCAAAAGCTGAAAGAAGAAAAAGCGTAGGAAAATTCCTCACCCATTGTATCTCCCTCTAATGAGATAGAGAAAATAAAATATGGGAATACAAATGAAGAAATGGAGGGCAGACAAGAAGGACTGGTCATCAGTCCAAAGAAAGCTGAATGGGAAAGAAGACAAAGATTAACAGAGCTATGTCAATAGGTATGTCAACTACAAGTGATTATTGAACCAGGTGATGACAATACCATGAATTCCCTTAAACCCGTTGAAACTTTATCTCTAGTACATCCTGAGCTTATTGACCATACTTTAAAAGATCAACCCATAGATATACCCACTTTTGCCAACGACTATACATTAGCCTGTTATCTTAATGCAGTCAAACAAATGAACTTTTTCACCAGTGAACAAAGTGAGAACATGACAGAAGAAGATGCCAAGTATCTTAGTCTCAAAAATCAAAAAAAGAAAAACAAGTGTTCTGATGGCAAAAACCAAACTATGGCAGTGTCATAATTGAAAATAGTAAAAATAAAAGACGGACCTAACGGTGAAAACCTCTCTCAGGTATTTGAAGGTGAGATACTTGATATTTTGCTTGATCACTTTCAAGAGCGATCATTAGTGTTGATTGAACCTACACAGTCGGTAAACATCAAAACAAAAGAAACTCAACATGTCATACATGTAGCTCAATCTATATCAATAGAAGAATTGAAAGAATTTGCTAATTTCTTCACAGAGAAAAAGATCAATTTTGCATGGACATATGCTGATATGCCGGGTCGGATCTTGACCTCATAATGCATCATCTTTCTATCACTCTTGGGGTTAAACCTGTCAAGAAAAAGCTCCAAAAAATGCATCCTCATGTTGCATTACTTGTTAAGGATGAGATAGAAAAATTACTAAAAGCAGGCTTCATCAGAGCAATTGATTATGCTGAGTGGATATCTAATATTGTACCTATTTCCAAACCTGACAAATCAATACATGTTTGCACAGATTTTAGAGACTTAAACAAAGCATGTCCAAAAGATGATTTTCCACTGCCTAACATAGACATGATAGTGGACATGACTACTGGCTATGAAATGTACTCTATGGATGGATGGTTTTTACGTATACAATCAGATCAAAATTGCACCCGAGGATCAAGAGAAAACAACGTTCACCTGTTCCTGGGGAATTTTCTGCTGGAATGTGATGCCCTTTGTCTTAAAGAATGTGGGTGCTACTTATCAAAGAGCCGTAACTACAATATTTCATGACATGATGCACAAAACATGGAATATTATGTCGATGATACCTTACTCAAATCTATGAAAAGGTCAACACATCTCTCAGAACTGGGTCTAATCTTAGACATTATGGAAAAATTTAAACTCAGACTAAATCTTAAGAAATGTGCATTTGGAGTTACATCTAGCAAACTCATAGGATACATTGTTTGAGAAAAAGGGATTGAAGTGGATCCAGAAAAAGTTAAAGCTATCATAGAAATGCCACCTCCAAAGAATGTCAATCAAATGTGAACTCTACAAGGGCGGTTCCAATCAATAAAATGCTTCATTTCTCAGCTAGCAGATAAGGCTCAACCATTCACAAAAACATTACAAAGGAGTTACATACAACTGGGATGCATAATGTGAACAACACCTAAAGAAGATCAAGGAGCATCTTACTAATCCACCTATCTTGATGCCACCAATTCAAGGAAAGCCTTTGATTCTATATATATTAGCTACCAACACATCATTGGGGGCACTTTTGGCTCAACAGGATGAGAAAAAAAGGAAAGAGCTATATACTATATTAGTAGGACATTGGTGTTGTATGAGATGAACTACACTATCATTGAGAAAGCTTGTTTGGTATTGGTCTTTGCATCACACAAATTAAGACATTACATGCTAGCACATTCTATTAAATTGGTGGCTAAGATTAATCCTTTGAAGTATCTTCTAAACAAAGAAACACTTACAGGGAGATTGGCTAAATGGGTTATGATACTCACAGAGTTTGACATTGAGTATGTAGAACGCAAAGCTATCAAAGGACAAGTCATTACAGATCAACTTGTTGATGCTCCACTTGAAGACAATCAACCTTTGCACATAGAATTTCTGGATGAATCCATAATGCATCTTATTCAGCGATCCTGGAAAGTATTCTTTGATGGATCTTTTACTCAACAAGGTTATGGTGTTGGAATCCTTTTTATCACTCCTCAGAGATACTCAATCCCAAAGGCATACAAGATCCTCTTTCCTTCTACAAACATTATTGTAGAATATGAAGCCTTGGTAAATGGAATTAAGCTGGCTATTGAATGGAAAGTTGATGAGCTATATACCTATGGAAATTCCCAACCGATAATCAACTAGATCAATGATATATATCAAACTCGGGATGAAAAACTGATGCCCTATAAAAGAATGGTTGATGACCTTAAGAAATACTTTGTCTTTGTATCATTTCAACAAACAAAGCAATAGATGCTATGGCTACATTGGCATCTATACCACATCTACAAGAATATGAGTTCCACTATGAGTTCCTGGTGGAAGAGCTACATTATTGATGTAGAAGCATCCCCGGTGGATGAGCAATCTTGCATCAACCAAAAAAATATTTCCTTTCTTGTTTAGTTCTTTATGCAGTTTCAGTATTCTTACCGATATGTACCGGTAGTTGCTTGTTTTTTGTGGTAGATCTTGTATGCAGTTTCCTGGTAGTTTCATGTGGTTGATTCTAGATTTCTAGTTCATTTGGGTTCTTCTCTAGTCAGTTATTGCTTTCGGTTGGCTATTTCTGGGTTCCTAGGATAGTTCTTGTGCTTAGTGGCTGGTTTTCCTTCATTACTGATGCAATTCTTGGTATGTGGATCCATCTTGGGTCTTGTCCGACATTCTTTGGTGTGTGGCCAACCTTCCTACTAAAAAGACATCACTTGGTTATTATTTTCCGAAAGGATTTCTGAAATCTTAGGGCAGACCTAATTACACGTTTCATTTTCCTGCATTGGTGAATGTAATATTTTGAGCCCGACCCGGATATGTTCTAGTGGGTATAAATATGATGTCATGTATTCATTTGTAGGGGAAAAGGAAGTAGAACTGAGAATAAGGATTGAGATTCGCATTTTGTGATCCAGTTGATTCTTAGAGTCCTGGTTGGATTGTATCTGGCTTGAAGCTTGCATAAAATCAGTTAACTATAAGATGTTCTTTGATAATAATTTGATGATTACCAGATGATTGAGAGAAGTTATATGGCTTGAATATGATATGTTTATATGAATTTGTTATGTTTTCTTATTGCTTTCATTGTGTCTCTCATGCTGCATAAGCTGGTTGACTCTTTTGAGAGTTTTTACTGGTTATGGCTGCATCAATTGGTATCAAAGCTAGTTATAGACTGACTGGTGGAAGAATCATTTGATAACATTGAGTCATTCCTTGAGGTGGACAAATTGCCGATTGGAGGTAGGCTACGTGTGTGTTTAGTAGATCGTTGTGGGGAGGCAATTGAAACTGGCAGTGAGATCTCTGAGTTGAGGCAGTTCATTGGAGTGGAAGAAGAGATTCCACAGAGGAGAACAAACCCCCAAAGGGTAGAGTAGATGATGGAAGACTTCAAGAATGAAGTGAGGAATGAAATCCGAAATGCTTTGGCTGGTTTGCGAAGAAACCCTGACTCTAAGGATGAGTATGAGGAAGCTGATGAAGAGCTTGAGGAAGCTGAAGGACCAGAAGATGAGAGAGAGGAAAGATTTCTAAGAGTAGTGGCACAAACAAGTAAAATGAATAAAGTTGAGGTTTCTAAATTTTCCAGAATGCTAAACCCGGAGGATCTGATCAATTGGATCAGAGAGATGGAAGACTACTTTGAGTTCGAGGATGTCAAGGACCCACAGAGAGTCCGGTTTGCACAAACCAAGTTTAAAGACCATGCTGCCTTGTGGTGGAAAGAGTTGCAGAAAGACAAAGTGGAGAATGGTGAATTGAAGATCACCCGGTGGATACAGATGTTTCCAAGGTTGAACGCCAAGTTCATACTGGGAGACTATGAACTAGAATTGTTCAAGAAGTTGCAAGAACCTGAAACAGATAAACATGACTGTGAAGGAATATATTGAGGAATTCTACAAGGTGGTAATCAGATCTGGACATAGAGAGATGGACAGAGAAAAGGTGGCGAGGTACATCAATGGACTGGCTTTTAACATTCAAGAGATGAGTATGTTGAAGATTTCAACATTTGAAGAAGCTTACCAGTATGCTTTGAAGGTTGAGGAGAAGGTGAGAAGAAGACAACCGAATAAGGGAAAGGAGAAATTCAAGATGAATGATAGTATGAAGAAATCGATTGAAGAAGAGGAGTCAAAACCCAAATGGAGTAAAGAACCAAAACAGAAGACACCGAGGAAAGTTAGCAGCAGTACCGATAGAGAATTTCTTGGAAAATGTTTCAAGTGTGGAGAAACTTGACATATATCCTATGAATGAAAGCAAGGAATGGCAAAAAGTTGTGTGGCAAGTGAAGAACCAGATGGTACCAGATTTGACTATGCACTGGAGAAAGGAGAATCCCTTATGTTCAGAAGAAAGGATACCAGATCTACTTAGAGGAGGAGTCTTTTTCGAACTGTATGCAATTAGGTGGTAAGTGTTGCAAGGTCATTGTAGATAGTGGAAGTACAAATAATTTAGTATCTGAGGAGATGGTTGAGAAGCTTGGGTTGAAGAGGCTTGAGAATCCTTGTCCTTATGAGGTAAATTGGTTACAAGATGATCAAAAGGTAGATATAAAGGAGTAGTGCTGGGTGAGTTTCAATATTGGGCTTTTTAGAGATGAAGTTTTATGTGATATTGTGTCAATAAATATTTGTCATGTCTTGTTGGGAAAACCTTGGCACAATGATAGAGGAGCTATTTATGAGTATAGAAGAAACCAAGTTACTTTTGAAAAGGATGGGAAAACGTTCACATTGATTTATTTGAAGGAGAAAGAGAAGGAGGTGAAGTATCTGAGTCCTGAGAGAAGTTGCAGAAAATCGGTGGCCGAAGTTATACTTGAAGGTTTGAAGGAACCAATGGTAGAGGTTATACCGAAAGGTTTGATAGAATCTGTTGTAGATGTTATACCAGAGGTTTTGAAGAAAGATCTGATAGAACCAACTACAAATATTATACCAGAGGGTGACATGAATTGGGAGAAGGATCTGCCAGATGAGTCTGATGGACAGATGAAACTGAATGACAGGGAGTTGATGGTAACAAACCAAATAAGGTCTTGTGGCAGAACCAAATTAGAATTGCAGAAATGAAGGCAATGTGCAGATCTGAAGCAAAGAAGGAGAAACAAAGAGAGTCATAGGTTAGAGAAGCCGGTTGAAGCACTGAGAGATAGAGAAGAGATTGGCTTATAAAGAAGATGTTTGGATCATAAATGAGCATGTGATCTTCATTCCGAATCCTTTTAGATGTTCATGAGTTGCCTCTCATGGAACATCTTTTTCTACCTGGGTTGTCTGATGCAAGAGCATCCCTGATCGATGAGAAATCTTGTATGAACCAAAAAAACATTTCCTTTCTTGTTTAGTTCTTTGTGCAGTTTCAATATTCTTATTGGTATATACCAGTAGTTGCTTGTTCTTCATGGCAGATCTTGTTTGCAGTTTCTTTGGCGGTTTCATGTGGTTGATTCCAAATTTCTAGTTCATTTGGGTTCTTCTCCAGTCAGTTATCACTTTCGATTGGCTATTTCTGGGTTCCCAAGACAGTTCTTGTGCTTACTAGTTGGTTTTCCTTCATTATTGACACAATTCTTGGCATGTGGATCCATCTTGGGTCTTTTCCAATGTTCTTTGTCGTGTGTCTGACCTTCCTGCTGAACCACATCACTCGGTTGTTATTTTTTGGAAGGATTTCTTAAATCTTTGGGCTGACCTAATTACATGTTTCATTTTCCTGCATTGGTGAATGTAATCTTTTGAGGCTGACCCGGATATGTTTTGGTGGGTATAAATATGATGTCATGTAATCATTTGTAGGGGCAGAGGAAGTAGAACTGATTCTGATGATCTGGAAACATCTAATCAGTTGGGTGTCTGTGATAAGTGCCTTCACATCAAGGTGAAATCGCCACACATACCTCGACTCCGCTTATTTGTATGCTACAGGGAGGTTGGCATCATTTCTTTGTTTGTTTTGAGGGAATTTATTTAAATGTGCAATTCAGATGCATGCGTAATCTATCCAAGGATATGAACAAAAAAATGGTCATTGCAGACAAGATAATTAATATTGCACATGAACAGGAAGGAACTCTAATCTACCTGCTATGTTTGTAAATGCTCAGTGATGAACATTAAGCATTTCAAATCCAGTGACTAGTTTTAGTTTGCATTCATTTTGCATTTTGTGCATTTCAAGTGATTTCTGCATGATAACAATCATCTCTTTATCTTCTGAATGAGAGTTTGAAGTATCATCATTTCTAAGCTAAGTGGTCTCTCTTTTTCATCATTTCTTTGATCGAGTACTTGTGTATTGAGATGTTAGCTGCATACATACACATCTTATATAGATTCATACATTCATTTGCATTCACATTATTGCATATAAAAGAACAATAAAAAATTTGCATTACTAGTTACTCATTTTCATCATTTATTTGCATATGAAAAGAAACAAAAACATACATCCATATTCATTTGCATTACATACATCCATACTGAACAAATATACATACATAGAGAACAAAGAATATAGAAGAAAGCATCTCATAAACCAATCGACACAAGTACAATGAAATCAAATCAAGATCTCGTATATATAATCATCAATATCTCGAAGTACAAGTGATATAACTATCATATACAATCTCCCATCGGAGCAAGAATCGTATGGGCTACAAAAAAATGGGGTATCTAACAAAATCTAAGAGCTATAAAAAAAATCAAGCTCTCTGCCTCTCCCTCATTGCCAGGTGGTGGAGGAGGTGGAACCTGTTGACCAACATCCTGTCTCGGTGCTTGAGCTCCCTCAGATCGTGCCATGTACTGAGAGTAGGGGACAACCTGCTATGCTACAAGAACAACTACACTATAAGCCGCAACGTAATAAGCTGCCTGACTGGTTTGGTGCAAAACCTCCTGCTGAAGAGCATCTCGCTCTGCCCTCATCTCTGTGACTTGACGATCGTGCTCTACCTTGAGCTCCACTAATTGATGATCTCTCTCTTCTCTAAGGTTCGCTAATTGATGATCTCTCTCTCCTCTAATGTTCACCAGCTGTTGGTCTCACTTTGCAAGTTGTGTTTGAGCCACTGTCAACTGTGACTGCAAACCTACTAATTGCGTTCTCATCGATCGTGCTACATCAGCTGCTCCGTGCTCCCTCATAGGCTCTCTGCCTCCATCTCTGCCTCCAACTCCACCTTGCTCATCCCTCCTCTGGCGTACCTATCTAGGAGCTACTTGCTCCTCCTCTCCTACACCCTCTGCTGTCCTCACACCAACAACCCCTAGAGATATTCCCTCTCCTCTTTGCTGCTATCTCATCCCAACTGGTACTCTGCTACTGCTAGCACTAGGATCACCACCTGCTAGCCTCATAGCCTCTTCTCTCCATCCCTACCTCTGTCCCTATCCCTATGCCTATGCGAGGGCATCATCCTCAACCTCCTCTATCAGAGGTGCCTACTCTGCTGGATCTATGAATCTAGGGAATGGATGTTGCTGGAACCAATCCCTGTACTGGGGTAATACCCCTGCATCTATAATATCACTCAGGTAATCCCACCTAATCAGTAGCAACCCTATCAACTCCTACATGCCCAAGGCATATGATAACCTAGGCTCCCATCCTCACCTCTCCTCATCTGCATAATGAGTATATGCAGTAAACTCTTGTGAGATCCCTAAGGCCTACCACATTGCCTCATCACCCGAGTAACAATAAAGCGCTCGATGACTGTCACTGATCTGCTGATGAGAGGACAAGTCATAAATAGATCTCTGCACATAGATCTCCAGTCATCCCAAGGCTCCAGACCCCTGTACGGTCTCCATACAACAACTATCAAATCGTCCAGCTGTCGTCTATAGTACTCTGTCTTGCCTAGATGGGGCTGAGTAATGTATCCATAATATCTATAAACAATCAGTTGCTGTGGATCTCTGACGTCATCCACTATAGGTCTACACACTACGATGTACTCCTAAGCCCATACTTGCAAAATCAAAACCCCTACTGCCATGCTCTTCCCCTCTCTATAGACAATCTCATGCATCTCACGATACATGTGCACCAAAATACACGAGCCCCATCCTAATCTCTCAGGGTGATCGACAAGCCTCTGCAACATCCTGGACCAACCGCATAAGAAACCCTGTTGTCCCTTGTCCAACATAATGAGGCAACCAATAAATCCTGCCAAGACACAAGCCAGTGGAAACTGCTCACTGTACCTAGTCATCATCTCATCCTAGCTGATAGCCTGCGTAAGGATATCCTCATCGTGAAAAATCTACCTCAGAGCTAGTAGGCTAGGACACTATACCGAATCATAATCAACCTTATCCCTAGCAAATGGAATCCTGAGAATCCTATAAACATCCTCGAGAGTGATAGTCATCTCCCCAACTGGAAAATGAAACGTGTTATGCTCAGAATGGAATCTCTCAACAAGTGTGGTGAGCATCCCGTGATTCACACGGATATCTGACATCTATAAAAGGTGAGTAAATCCACACAAATCAATATGTGCTTTGTCTATATCGGATAACTCATGCACTAGTCTCATAGTCGGTGGATAGACACATCTGAAGAGAACATGTGGTAGTCAAATCTGCAAGAATCAAACAACAGAGCATCAAAAAATCATCCAAATTATGCTATAAGACAACTTAAACATCACGCAAATCCAAATACACCAATTGAAAAATCAAAATTTCATGTTTGCACCTTTAAAAATGCTCATTGTTTTTCATGCGACATTTCACAGTGTGGGCAGAAACTCGTACGAGTCAGGAATAGGTATAGAATGACAAAAGACTTTGATACGATACAAAACAAGCACTCGCACGACAAAATGGTCTCTTAATCAAAAACTTGTATGATACAAGGGGAGGTATGAAATGACAATCTAATGGACTTAAATGACAAAACAATACAAAGCAATTTGTCGTACGACACAAGATGTCGTCTCGCACGACAAAACGACAACGACCGACTTGAAAAAGACTAAAAAATCAACAAAAATTCAATATTGATGAAGTGAAAGGGCTAAAAATTAGACTCTTACCGCTGGCTCGTATTTTTGAGGTTGATTATGACGTCTCTGGCGCTCAAATTGGTGCTCTTGGATCAGAATGACCATTTTTCTTCGCAGAAGGCTTTTTCAAATTTCAAACTTGGAGAGGTTAAAATGAATTGAAAATGACACTTTGACCCCTTATATAGCCAAAACCCTAATTTGTCAACTTGCTTCGATGGACTTGAAAATTGTACCCTTAGCTAATTTGCTCATCTTGATTCCATTTTCGAGATCAAAATCAAAATCCGAGATCATTCTAATATTCAATTTCAATACAATTTGGACCACTTAGAACTTTTCATCCAATACTCATTATTTCTCCAATTTGCGCTCATTTTCTAATGAATCAAAGCTGAATCTCAATTTATTCTACAAATCAATTTGCGCTCAATTCCACATCAATCAATGCTAAATCTTCACAAATATTCCTCCGACTTAATTTTTATGCTCAAATAAATTATCATCGCAACCAATTGCCTATAATCATCATGAACCCTCGCTATCTTTCGATTTCTCTCCCGAGGGGGCATACTCGTGACCTTATGACCTCACATCTTCAAAGTCGAGAAAATTTTCAAATCTTCATCAAAAGTCGAGCAAAAATATTTTCAACTAAATAAAATCAAACACATTCTTATTGCTAAGGGGCATCTCAGCTTCATCGCTTCATATCAAGTTGAGATTTCTTGATCATCTGAATCGAATCAATCGCTAGGGGCATATCAGTTTCATCGCTTCAAATCAAACTGATATTTGTCTTCATCTGAATTAGTCTCTTAAGGTTAATCAGTTTCATTACTTTTCATCAAGTTGGTTATTCGTTTAAACTCAATCAAAAGTTTAAAGAGTATCTTTGATCACACGCTCAATCTAAGCAGGTGTTCAGTTTCATCGCTTCAAATCAAGCTGGACAGTTTATCTTCGCTTATCGTGTCTTGATCCATCAAGTTTAAGATCGATTTTATCTTTGCTCACTATGTCTAGTTCAATCAAGTTCTAGAACAGTAAGATTCACTTCTTGATCAATCAAGTTCAAGTTCGGTATCTTTGCTCTTCATCGATCCTAGTTCAATCAAGTTTGGGATCGGTTTCACTTTAATCAACTCTGTTCAACTTCATTGCTTTAAATCAAGCTAAACACCTCGCTCTTCATCTGGTTCATGATCAATCAAGTTTAGAAATGGTATCTCCTAGACACATCAACATATTCTTTGAACCAACGCGCTGCTCGCACATTAATTCAAAGAGGGGCAAATGTAATACCCTAAAATTGGTCACCTAAACCATGGGCCCCTAATCTGGACAACATCACCAAGGTCCTAACCAAAGGCAATTGAATCAATATTGAGCACACAATTAATTAATTCTTCAATCATCAAATGTCACATGGCAAGTGAATTATTCTATATTAATTAAATATTTATTTAATTAATTAAATCATTCCAAGTAAATCATTTTGATCAATTATCCTATTTTAATTTATTAAATATCTTAGCATATTTAATTAATAAATAAATTTGCCATTTAATCATAAAAAAGGAATTAATTAATTACAAAAGAGGAATCAATATGCAAAGCAAGAGTTAAATTGAAAATAAAATAAAAGAATTGAATTGAAAGAGAAATCAAACTTGAGATATTATTTCTTTCTTTTAAATTGAGAACTTGAAATCAGAAAAAACAATTAAAAGGAATTTTATCATTCTCTAAAATTGGAACTCAAAGCTTTTTAGAAAAAGAACTTTAGTTGCATTGAAAAGACTCTTTTCTTGAATAAATCAAAGAGTTACCCATTTTTATCTTAAGTGCATGGAATTAATTAAATTATATTTCTAATGCAAACTCAAACTTATAATCTGAATGCATTTCAATTAAACTATAATTGGAATCTATCTCAAGGTTAACTGAATTTGATTTCTCAATTATTTTAATTATCCTAAACTATGCTTTTTCTTGATCTCTCTTGTGATTTTCTATAAATTCAACCTTCATCTCTCATTCAAAACACCCTGAAGATTTATTGTTTGCTTTGGAGTCATTGAAGATATTGTGCTTGCTTTTTGAGATTATTGCATCTTAGTTTAATTTCTTTTTGCATATTTCATGATTGCTTGAATTCATATAGCTTACTATTCATCCATGTAGCATAATCTTGCATCCATTTAGCTTAATATCATGCTCATATAGATTAAATCCTTCGTCTTGGTGTAGTCTAGTCATTGGTATTCCTTATACAAATATGAGAGCAATCTTATACTCACATCTTTTAGAAGGCAATTAGTCAATTTGTTATGGTTTTCATATTCATGCTTATATATGTCTAACCATACATGTAATGACTTAATTGAAGTGTTGTGTCTTGCAGCTTACAAACTTATTCCACTTTTTTACACACACATCGGGTAGGTCCTAAGAGGCTTGATCTTATAAATCCCTTCACCGGGTGGCTCATTAATTTGGGTTTAAATCCTCTAGTGAGTAACAGGGTAAAGCTCTTAACATAGCTAAGTTGTAAAATCCCTTCACCGGGTGACTCCTAACAGGGTTTTCTCTTAATCGGGCATTGTTGTAAAGCTCCTAACCGGGCTAGGCTCCTAACAGGGCGCATTCCGAAAGAGTGCAATATTTTGTTGGTACTAGATCCCATCGTGGTTTTTCCCATTTGGGTTTCCATGTGAAAAAATACTTGTGTTCATGTTGTGGATAGATTGTTAAGTTGTTTATTTGATGTCTTTACTATATTTGCTTAGTGATGAACACTTAAGTTGCTACCGGTAATGTTTTGGTGAATCTGCATCAAGTGATTGTTTGATCAGCTACCGGTACTAGTTATGAACTATTTTTGGTGAAAAGTTTCAGTTTATCCTTATTACTGATTCACCCCCCTCAGTATTAACCGGATCTTGACAATAAATTATATATATACATATATATGTATATATATATATATGTATATGTATATATATGTATGTGTGTATATATGTATATATGTGTGTGTGTATATGTATATATATATGTGTGTGTATATATGTATATACATATATATATATATATATGTATATATATATATATGTATATATATATATATGTATATATATATATATGTATATATATATATATGTATATATATATATATAAATATGCATATATATATATATACACACACACATATACACACAGACATATATACACACACATATATACATATATGTATATATATATATACACATACATATATATTTACATATATGTATATGTATATATATAAATGCACATATATATATATACACACACATATATATACATATATATATGTACATATATGTATATATATGTAAATATATATGTATATATATATATATATGTATGTATATATATATATGTATATATATATGTATGTATATATATATATATGTATATATATATATATATGTACATTTATATATATACATATACATATATGTATACATACATGCATACATACATACATACATACATACATAATTCCATTAGTTTATTCGGGAATTCCGATCCAAATAAATTGATTGAATGCAATAAATTTTTTTCTTCTAAATAGATACTAGAAGGTTTTACAATTGTCTTGGAAGTTTTGTTCACAATGCGATCAAAACATTTCATAGAAGGAATGAATGGGTGTAATAGTCTCCGATCCATCCATTTCCTATTTCCTCTTATGGAGGATAAGTTATCGCATTCCAATTATATATCAGATATACGAGTTGCCTACTCAATTCATTCGGAAATTTTTGTTTGAATTTTTCATCGCTAGATTTGAGATGCTCCTTTGCATTTATTACGATTCATTCTCCATGACTGGAAAAATAGTTTTAGTCGATAAAATTTGCAGAAAGCCCTAATTACACAGAGGGAAAATATGAGGTTCTCCTTGTTCCTTTGGAATTCTTATGTGTATGAATGCAAATCATTTTTAATTCCTCTTATTAAACAATTTTTTAATTCACAATCATTGTTATATGGATCTTTTCTCGATCAAACTCATTTTGATAAAAATATCAAAGATATTGTTCTATTTCCCCATAAAATTTCAACAAAAAAGATCTGGTTGTTGAAGGATTCTTTCATCCATTATGTGAGATATGGAGAAAGATCCCTTATGGCTCTAAAGGGTACACACCTTCAAGTGAAAAAATGTAGATATCATCTGTTTCATTTTTGGCAATACTATTTTCATCTTTGGTTTCAACCATATAGGATATGCAGTCTTCAATTATCCAAGACTTCTTTTTCTTTTTTAGGTTATTTTTTGCATGTTAAAATGAAATCTCCCAGTCGCAAAAAGGAAAATAAAGAAAACAATATCAGGTCTAATGCTGAAAACCATTTCTTGGCAACATTAGATCAGGAAAAAGTAAAAAGAAAGGACGCATCTAATGGTGAAAACCTCATCGAGGCACTAGAAGATGGGAGATTTGACACTTTACCTATGCACTATCAAGAAAGGTCATCCATTTTGATTGAACCAACAGAGGCAGTTAACATTGGGACAACAGAGAAACCAAAGATCCTACATCCAGTAACTTCTCTATCAGAAGAAGAAATGCAATAATATATGGAATTCTTCAAATGATGGCAAATCAATTTCTCCTGGTCATATGCAGACATGCCAGGATTGGATCTAGAGCTTATTATGCATCACTTAAATGTCAATGTTGGAGCCAAACCAGTTAAACAAAAATTAAGAAAAATACATCCACATATTGCTCTTCTATTCAAAGCAGAACTAAAGAAATTATTGGATGTCGGATTCATCAGACCTGTAGCATATCCTCAATGGGTATCCAACATCGTTCCTGTTTCCAAACCAAACAAAATTATCAAAAGATGAACATACTTCAGAGATCTTAATAATGCATGTCCAAAGGATGACTTTCCTTTGCCTAACATTGACATCATTGTAGATTTAATTGTTGGACACTCCATGTTTCCTCTAATGGATGGTTTCTCCAGATACAATCAGATTAAAATAGCACCTGAAGATCAAGAAAAGACAACTTTCACATGCCCATGGGGTACTTTCTGCTGGAACGTCATGCCTTTTGGACTAAAGAATGTAGGTGCTACATATCAAAGAGCTATGACAATGATATTCCATGACATGATGCATACATTCATGGAAGATTATGTGGATGACATCTTGGCTAAATCATATAATATAGAAGACCATATAGGAATACTAGAAATATCTTTGACAGGTTGGAACAGTATAAGCTACGGCTAAATCCTAAGAAATGTACCTTTGGTGTCAATTCAGGAAAGCTATTGGGATACATTATTTCAGCTAGAGGTATCGAAGTAGATCCAACTAAGGTCAAAGCAATCATGGAAATGGCATCTCCCAAGAATATCAGTCAACTCAGATCACTCCAAGGAAGACTCTAGTTAATCAGAAGATTTGTTGCTCAACTAGCAGATAAATGTCAACCATTTACTCATCTATTGCACAAAAATGTTCATTTAAAGTGAGACCATCAATATGAGGACACATTCAACTAGATCAAGGCATATCTCATGCAACTACCTGTCCTAATGTCGCCAATTCCAGGAAAGCCATTATTACTCTATGTATCAACCACCGAAGTATCATTAGGAGTTCTTCTTGCACAACAAGATAATAAAGAAAAAGAATGAGCCATCTACTACATCAGTAGAACATTAGTGGGATATGAGATCAATTATTCACCAACAAAAAAAGCATGCTTAGCGGAAGTTTTTGCTTCTAAAAAATTAAGACACTATCTACTATCTCACTCCATCAAGTTGATAGCTAAAATCGATCCATTGAAGTATTTACTCAACAAGGCAACATTACCAGGAAGATTAACAAAATGGATCATGATTCTAAGTGAGTTTGATATTGAGTATGTAGACAGAAAATCTATCGAGGGACAAGTCATTGCATACCAACTAGCAGAGGCACCACTTCAAGATGATCGTCCTTTACAGATTGAGTTTCCCGATGTTGATATCTTAACAGTCACCACAAAAACATGACAATTATACTTTGATGGTTCATATACACAACATGGATCAGGAGCAGGTATTCTATTCATTACACCACAAGGTCACACAATTTGAAAAGCCTACAAATTAAGCTTTCCATGTACCAACAATATAGTAGAATATGAAGCTTTGGTTACAGGTATCAAAATGGCTATAGAATGGAACATTACACAACTTCAAGTCTTTGGAGACTCTCAGCTCGTCATCAATCAAATCAATGATGATTATCAAACAAAGGATGAAAAGTTAATGCCTTATAAAAAGGTGGTTGATGATATCAAGAAATACTTTGTAGAAATAAATTTTCAGCAAATTCCAAGGAATGACAACAAAGTAGCAGATACCATGGCAACACTTGCTTCTCTACTTCAGACATAGGAAAATCAAGAGCATTATGAATTCCTGGTGGAAGAGTTGTTTTACCTTGCTCATAATTGTCCTGATTCCCAAACTATCTGTCACCTTGTTGGGAATGATTCCTCCCGTTATGGCCAGACTTACACATACTTGAAAGATAACACCCTACCTCCTGATTTATCAAAGAACCAAAAGAGAAAATTTATTCGCCAATCCTCCCATTATACTCTCATCGTGGATACCTTGTTTAAATGAGGTGTAGATGGTACTCTTTTAAGATGTCTCGAAAGAAGAATCAGAGAAGGCCTTACATGAAGTCCATAATGACATTTGTGGCACTCATTCAAGTGGTCTTACCCTTTCAAAAAAACTCATACTCTTGGGCTATTATTGGCCAACTATGGAACGAGATTCTTTTCATATAGCTAAAACATGCAAACAATGTCAGAGCCATGGAAATTTGATTCATGCACCAGCACAAGAACTTCATGCTTTAACAACATCTTGGCCTTTTTGCCAATGGGGTCTTGATCTAGTAGGAAAGATAAATCCTTCTTCATCCAATGGTCACAAATTCATCCTTGTCGCTACAAAATATTTCACAAAATGGATTGAGGCAGTACCTCTTGCAAATATCAGAGGAAAACAAATTGCTGCATTTATCTTGAACTACATCATCTATCACTATGGAATACCCATGACTATTATCACTGATAATGGGTGATTGTTCAAGAATCAGGATGTCCAAGAACTATATGAGAAATTCAAGGTCCAACATAGATTTTTCACATCCTAATATCCATAAGGGAATGGGCAAGCAGAAGCGTCAAACAAAACTATTTTGAAAATGCTCAAAAGGGTAGTGAATGATGCTGGCAAAGATTAGCATATTCAATTGAACCCTGCTCTATGGGCCTATCGTACCAGTATCTGCACACCCACAGGTGCCACACCTTTCTCTCTTGTTTATGGATTAGACGCAATACTGCCAATAGAAGTAGAGATACCTTCTCTATGAGTATCATTAACAGGTCTTATCCCAGATGAAGAACAACGAGTGTCTCGATTGTAGGAGTTAGAATTAATCCATGAACGAAGACAAAATGCCTTTGATCATTTAAAGGTATATCAGCAAAGAATGTGTTGAAGTTATAATCATAAGGTCAAACCGAGAACATTTCAGGTTGGGGAACTAGTACTCAAAGAAAATCCACGCAACCTGTTAGATCGAGAAAAGAAAGGAAAGTTTGAACCAAATTGGTTAGGTCAATTTGTGGTCACAACAGTATTTGGGTTAGGAGCATATCAACTATCAACACCGGATGAGGATCAACTTGAGGAACCCATCAATAGCATGCATCTAAAGAAGTTTTATGTGTGAAAAAGTAGAAAAATCCAAAAACAGTGAAAAAGCAGAAAAATCCAAAAATAGTGAAAAAGCAAAAAATCCCAAAACAATGAAAAAGTAGAAAAATCCAAAAATAGTGAAAAAGCAGAAAAATCCAAAAACAGTGAAAAAGCAGAAAAATCCCAAAACAGTGAAAAAGCAAAAAATCCAAAAAAAATCATATATGAGAAAAAGTGCAATAAAAACAGATGGTGAAAACCTGGCAAACAGGCACTATCTGTCTGCTAGCTCTTCCATCTATTAGTTCATGCATCCTTCTACTTGCATTCTTTTCCATCAGCGCTGTTCATATCCATAATGAAGCCTTTGTACATACGCAAGCATCCTGGGTGGCTTCTCGCCATGGTTTGGATCATTAGGTATATCATAATGAATTTGTTTCTAGGCTTGGGGCAAGAATCCTACACCTAGCTGGGGGAAAAATTATCGATCATTTTGAGCTTAATCAAATAAGAAGAACAATAGTCAGGCAACACTTATAAAGCGAAAACTGAGACACATCCAACATTGAACATGAGATCAAATTGTCAACCATCAAACTATCGCATGTCAGTCTAAGCACATCACACACCTTTCAATAGATGATATCTTTTGGATAATGATTTTAACATGATTGTTCAACTTTTCTATGTTGATTTTCTCTATCATGATTTCTGAGTGACTCCAGGATGTCTTTGACTAGAGGAACAAGGAAGGAACATGATATTTTTCTTGTCTGCTGTCTGTAAATTAATCATTAATATGTACAAATTTGTCTCAGGACATGATCATCGAAGTATGATCGAAGACATTTCCAATTTGCATATTGAAATGGTTAATACTGCCTGTTTTACGCAGGAAACACTCAGGTCATCTTGGTTCAATTATACCTTGATGCTTGTGCTAACTTGCAATATCAAAATCTAGGAAAGTAGTGCTCAGGTCATCATGGCTTAATTATACCATCAATGTTTGCACTCACTTCCCACATTTTAAAAATCTCAATGATGACAAAACACAATAACCCAGTGATAGGTCCGTTTGTAGCTTTGTATTTAGCTTGCATTTCATTCTTGCATGGGATCCCGCATGCTCATTCTATCCAAGGTTAAATCTATCACATTAATCATCAAGGTATCATCATAAGTGTATATGCAATCAAACTGATGACTCATCTCTCTCCAGATATTGTCGACCCAACAAAAATTTAATGTTATTCCCTCAACCGAACCAACATCAGCATATCTGAATCTTCCTGCAACTTGATATCAACAAATCTGTCAGTTCTTTATCCAATCAACCTTATCAATTCTACCAGTCGATCACATCTAAATCGATTCTATCATGTCTTATACAAGATGTATCTTTCTTGAAACCAGACGTTTTGATCATGTCTTATACAGGATATATCGTTCTTGAAACGAGACACTTTGATCATCTTTGTCTTATACAGGAGGTGTCATTCCTGAAACTAGATTGAATCTTGATCTTATCAATCTAATCAATCAAGCTTTATAATTAATCAAGAACCACACTACCGTGATCGTAGAACTCGTATTTTCATCAACCACAGTTGCAGAAATCAAATCATTTATAATTGGGATATCGATTTCGCAAAAAAATTCACACACTCCAAAAATCAATTATCTCAATTGATCTCCCGAGGGGGCATCATCATACCACAATTTATCAATCAATGTCTTGGGCATCCTACTAAACCAATATCATCATCAAAATGAGAATATTCTTTTAATCAATGGGTCATCACACCTCGCTTCAAAGAGGGGAAAAATGTATACACCTAAAAAATGGTCTGAAGATAATTAATTAAATAAGCAATTATTTAACTAATCCCCCTTCCTAATTTAATTGAATATATTAAGCAATTTGATTAAATTCTCCCTTTCATCTACTTATTAATAAATCTAAGGATTTATTCATTAAGTTCATTCCATATTCCTCTTTGATTAATTAATCCTCCCCCCATTTCAATCAATTCTTCTAATCCCCTAATTAATTAAAACAAATCAATTTATGAGTTGTTGAGAATTAATTAATCTTTTCCTATTATTTGAATTTTTAAAATTTGAATTACCCACATGCCTCCTAACTTCTAACCACCTAACCTAATCATCCCTCTAACCTAACCATTCCACCTAACCTTGGGTTTGCCTAACCCTATCCTATCTTGCACATCCTAACCTCCTTAACCTAACCTCTTATGGTGTGGATATTCTTCCCTTGAGACACATGGTACTTTGGCCACATGTCTCCTCCCTTGGACACTTGCCCTTTTATGAGCAAGGCCGCTTGAAACTTGTCACCACAGAGATGACAAGTGTCCCTTCCTCCAACCTCCAATTTCACCCTTGATATCTTCAGACTCAATCTTGATCATTGATTCCTGCCACCTCACCCATGGCCTTGGAAATCCTATAAATATCCTCATTTTGGAGAAAAAAGGATCCCATCTCATTATCAATTTAGGCATTGTTACTATAGGCACATCATTTGAGCATTGTTGTTATAGACAATTGCATTAGCTTAATTTGATCATTTTCTAGCATAATTGTTGAATCATGTAGCTTAAATCAATCTCTTTTCTAGCTTAATTGCATCATCATCATAGCTTAATCATGTATATCTTTAGATTAATTAGTCTCTTGGATCACTCTGGCATAATCAATCTCATCTTTGTATATCATTATCATTTCAAATCCTCCATCTAGGTGTAGTCAAGTCATTGGGATTGCTTATCTAGATCTGAGAGCAAATCCATACTCGCATCTCTTAGGAGGTGATGGGTCGCTTTGTCATGGTTCATATTTCATTTGCTTCTTATTTTCTAACCATGCTTGTAATGATCTATTGAGTGTTTGTGTTGCAGCTATAGGTATCACACTTCACAGGCACGACATTTTGGCACCCACCGTGGGGCCGAAAATCTCATTTTTGGCCTCTTAACATCATCAAATTTTCAATCTAGCAAGTTTCTGGCCAGGTTTGATTCAAAATTTTGTACGAGTTCCCTTTCTGCCTCGTACGAGTTCCTTTGTGTCCTTGTACAAGCAGGTGAGAATTATCGTACGATCAGGTGAGAATTGTCGTACGAAATTCTACTTCTGTGTTTTGAAAACAAATTGCATTTTAGGGTTTTCATGCTTCAATTTTATTAATACTAATGCTAACCCTAGTTTGTTTGTGAGTTTTTTGGTAGCCTAACTGGTTTTTGCAAGACGATTGTCAAAGATTACACTTGTCAAAGCTTCATTTCATCCAAACATCATGACTACTAACATATCTATTTTGCAGGTTGCCTAGGAAGACTCAACTAAACTTTATGTCTTCTTTAAATTTTCTAGGCACACTTATTTTGCTAAAGGAAATGAACAAGCATGTCTTATGTGTTTTGATGATAGGTGAGTATGCTCTCACATTTCTTAGGTGATCAAAAAGCCAGACTCATCCTTTGCTTTCAATAGTGCATATCTTTAGCGAGCCTGCCCTCCCAAGGAGCCTATAAGGCTAAAGCCATTAAGGTCGGTGAGAGGGGAACGACCCAAGTGGGAATGACTAATGCCACGTATCCAACCCACTATAAAAGAAATGTGATTTTATGAAAATTAAGTCAACGAAAGTGCTCGGGAATAGCTCTCCTCCGTACATTTGGGTATATCAAACCTTGGTTTTTAAGGCTGGGAGACCTCTTAATTGAGTTTATACCTCGACGCGCCGAACGGATCCCTTACTAGTTCTAATTAAAATTAGAAGCTACCCGATTCACCTCCGAAAGAGGGATAATCTTTGTGCAAGAGAGATAGTAACTCTCCCAAGACACTTGCCATATCGTGCCCCTATTAGCATTTGGAGTCGGATAATACGGCGTTGAGAATCTGTTGCGTGAGACTCAGTGGTCGTATCCTGATTAGCTATTGGGTGTGTACCTAAGTTTGCAAGCAAAGATTTTCTCTCTCAACCAACTTCCTTAGGTAGCATACTGTGCTTGAGGTCACTTATCATATCATGTGTTTGCTGTGTCTTCGTCCCTAAAATAGAAAAATCAGACATCTAAAAAACTGGAAAACAGAAGCAAAACATCAAACTTCATTGATAAAAAATCTGTCCAAACAAAGTTTTTGTCTCTATTTTGTCCTCTGTCGTACGAGTTTGTTAGTTTGTTATATGAGGCATCTAGTTTATCGTCTGGTCCAGTGAGAATTATCATACAAATCAACTTAGCAAAGAGTTTTGTGTCATCTTTTGTCGTCTAGTTCGGTGAGAAAGATCGTACGAGTTTATGTCTTCTGTTGTGTGAGGTTTGTTGTATGAGCGTGTCTAAATTGTCGTTCGGGGTTGTATAAGGTGTTGTACGAATTTATGTCTCTGTTTGTCTAGAACTGTCTTCTTGCATGTCTTTTTCAGATCTGTCATATTTGCTTGGTCAATTTACAGTGAGCATAAACACCTGTTATCTGTCAGTCTGTGCTTAGATTGTCTCCTTAGTTCGCTTGGTCAAGCTATCATCTATCAAATCGGACTCTAGAAATAGACACCTCAATATTTTCAAGTATTCGCCATCAGCAATTTCAAGATCTAACATCTTAAAGTGCATTATCACCCTCTTTGATAAACTAATCACGAAACTACAATGTTTGGTCAGGATAACCTTGTCCCACATCGTAGGATATATTGTTCCTATTGGACTTGGTTTTTATCAAAATCATCATCATTGCACTCCAAAATCAAGATCAGAAAACTTGAAAACTTTTAAACACTTGAATCATCTTTTTGTGTCATATCACTCTATCACATTTACATTGACAGTTGATCACTTATCGAAATAAATTTTGGACAATCGAATTCTAGCACAATATCTAACACATGTGTATGCCCGTTTTAACCAGAGCTTAGAGACGAAAGATTGCAGAAACAGAAATAGAAACATTAGAAATAATTGAAGATCATAGAAACATGGAACACAAAGATGAAATACAGGTTGAAGAGGAAATAACAAAACAACATTTCAGAGACATCAAAAAAGATCCGCAATTCAATAAATTTATGGAGAAAATATTGGAGGGAGACAAATAAAAATATTTCCTAATGTTAGCGAAAATTGGTGCAACATTCCCCCAAGATTTTGATGTGAACAAATTGATACAAAAGAGAAGTGACCCCCCCCCTTATTAACGAACGATATGAGGATATTTTTGGTCTCAAGATTAATGACACGCCAATTCCTAGTAACACTAGAACCAATGAGGAAACTTATATTCCCAAAAGGGATGACATAGAAATTCTAAATAACATTCAATCCAATGAGGATACAAGAAGGGGTAGAGATGATACCAGAAGAGATCAAGATCCTCCTAGAATACAAAATCATGGTTATGCAAGAAAAAATCATGTTGATAATCCTATCACAACCCTCACACAACAAATACAAACACTGCAAACACAAATTCAAGATATGTAGAGAGGAAATGTTAGAAGATAGTCACTTCAAGAAATCTGTCCTTATCCATTCGACATAAATCTAAACATGATACCATTTCCTATAGGTTGTGAAACTCCTAGATACAAAAAATATGATGGAAGCACTACCCCTCAAGATCATGTACGAGAATTTTGCACAATGAGTATGGAGTTTGCACACGAGGATACATACTTGATGAGATTATTTCTAAAAAGCTTAACTGGACTAGCTATGGAATGGTTCTCCAAACTTCCACCTGGAATCAGATCATTCTCATAATTGGTGGATAAGTTTGTTTCACAATACTCTTACAACATACAACATGAAGTAACAATGCTAGACCTATGTAATACCAATAATGCTGTTATTTATGATCAAATTTTAATATGAGAAGAGATAACTTGCTGAAACATATCAAACTTATGATATTATCCAAAAGAACCTGTAGCAAACATATAGAAACATGCAGATTTGGTTAGTTTCAATGCAAGAATATATGTGTATAAACTTGGAATTCTATAAACAACTTACTGTTATTGAAACATATCCAAACCCAAATTTTGAGATTTTTATCCTTTGGAAAATAGAAAACATAGATGAGGAATATTAAAAACAATGAGTTAACGCATGCTAAAAATATACTTAGACCATATGAGGAACGTAGATTTAAAGAGTGTGTACTCATAACTATCATTTTTGTATTCTTTTATAGATGTAAATATGTGCATACATGTGATACACCTTCCTTATTTAAACATTTAATTTATGTTGAAAACAAAAAAGATTGTTTTACTTGCAAAATGGGTTTACGTTTAATTGTGTCCGAACTATGAATGCTTGTGCATGAAAGTGCATGTCTTATAAATTCAAGATGTAGAATGAAAGGAAATAGGCATACTAGATGAATGAATGTTCTAGTCATGTGTTTGGGGAAAGCTTACCTTTCAGGACGGGTGCCGAATATGGGGTTTTAGAGAGTATAGTTTGCTTTTCCAAACTATTTTTATTGCTATGCATGGCATTATACTCAGTCAAGTAACTTATTGATCATTGGTATAGATGGATATATTTACGACTCTCTACCATATCCTTGTGTTGATCTTTCTTATTTCTTAAATGAGTTAGAATAATAGAAAATGCATGTATCATACTAGGCATGCACCAAGATTCCATCTTGCATGCTGAATTCTTCTTGCTAAGCAATTCATGCAGGGTCCGGTATTCTGGTTTGATAAAGAATTCCGAGGAAGCGTATGCTTCAAGCTTGGGCAGAAAAAACACTTGAACCTTGTTCTTGTCTTCATTCAAATGACCGAATTTAAGATATCTTTTGGATCAAAGATTAGATGATGTATCTTAACTTATTATTGAATACTATCATGTATTTTATTTATTATTAGCCTAAGGCAATAGAATGCCTAAGTCTTGTAATGCAACTATGAATGATGAGTTTGTAAGTTAGAATTTTATGACAAAATATTTATTTGTAAGATCACTTATTTATATCAATATATTTGACAAAGTCTTGTTAATACAACTTTTGAACTTGCAAATTAAACGACTTATTTGTAACAACATTACGCGATTATGGAATAATTTGAGAAAATAAATGAATTTATTTAAGGAATTATAGATTCGTTTAAAGTTAAAGAGTTTCTGTTCTTTTATTGAAAGTTAGAGCATTTTAGTCTTTACACTAAGCAATATTTTCCTTCGTTGCATCCATTACATACAACTTCTTGGAAGTCAACATGGGAGTATCTGTGTCCATCAAAATATCTAGGCCTCCATCCTATGAATCAACTATTGGAATCCAAGAACACTGAGAGGGGGGGGGGGGGTGAATCAGTGTTCTACCAGTAATAAATTTTTTAATTCCTTTAGATACTTTTCCAATTAACAACCAGTAAGCATATAAACAAGACATAATAAAGAACAAAGCATCCACAAAGATCAACACCATAACATTATAGATTTATACATGGAAAACCTCAAAGAGGAAAAACCACGGTGGGATTTGTGACCCATAATATCTATCCATTGGCCAGATGAATAAATATTACATAAGAAGGGGGCCTGCACATGCAGGAAGGAATACTGCCTAGAGCGCACTACTCATCACAAAGGAGCCTCACTAACTATAGATAAAATACTGAATTACTACCAAAATTCTGAACTCTGAGTGTGCATCTGATATGTTGGATGAGTTCTGATTTAAGCACTATCTATACCGGTTAACACTGTCTTCTTCCTTACCGGCAACCTTGTTTGCTTGCCAATCCTCTTAACAAATAAACAAGACTGACAATAGATCATTACATTTGCATTCTGTCGATCAATATGACGCTCACACAATTGCATAAATCCTATCACATCTACATCCAAAAATGACCTAGCCGGACTGACTTATATACCCTTTACATACATAAACATGAATGCCTTATGTCGGCTTATAATCATATTATAAAAGATAAATACATGTCAGCCTAGACAAAAATATAAACATCAATCTTCGTGATCATTGTCGCTTAAACCTTCTCCGAATCAATCTCCTATGTCGGTCTCCAAATACCAGTTCCTAGTTTGTCGGTTTCTCTTGCTTTCCACAATGCTGGTTTCCTTGAATTCTGGATGTTAAACCTTGAATACTTGATAAGTATCCAACCCAAAATGATGTGTGTTTCCATCAATGACAACACCATGATCCCAGATGAGTGTCAATTGCCAACAATCTCCCCCTTTGGCATTGATGGCAACACTCATGTGAAAAATAGATCATTAAAGTTCTATTCCGGTTCCTGTCCAAAAACTTCCCAAAAACTGATCTCTAAAAGCTGCTCCCCTGAGCTATACATTACTTCTTATGTCCCTTAACATTTTTCACATCCAACCTCTCCCCCTTTGACAATAATGCCAAATCCGGGGCAAATAAATGAAAGAATAAAAAACTATGTTTATCAGATCTAGATGTACTTGAATATATTAGGGTAATCACTCTTCAAAAATAACAAGTGTCCCAGTCGGTTTTCAATGTTCTCAAAATTGATACAAACCCATTAAGAATGTATGCATGCAATTCTTCTTTTGTTAATTTTGCTAGTGTGGGCTTATTCATTTGTTCTATACATTCCCTTTTGTGAAGCAACAAAGTGTTTAGCCGGGGACTGACCAAACCTCTCAATTCTCTAGCCCGCCAGATTAACCTATCCATATCCTTCTCCAAAGCAGAAATCTCTGATTCAAAAAGAAAAATTTGACCATCAACAGAGCTAGTCAATGACTGAGTACCATCAAAATTATTTGCAAGATGCTCCAACCAGACCTTAGCCGCCTTTATTTTAACTTCCAAGTCTGCTGTTAATTTGGCTATGTTAGTGTAAGATCAATATATACTACTGCATTGATGAAGAGCTTCATCAATCCTTGTCAATTATTTAGTCAGATTGACCTTGTCTGATGTGATCATATTGCCACAAGTGACCTTCCTAGCTGCATTGTACCTCTCCACCAATTGTTGGTTTGACACTTGTTTTGTAGAATTTGAAACTCCTTGGCAATGTGTTCAGTCAAACCCTTAATCTTATCAGAAGGGATAGCTACCCGATTAACCTTATATTCTGGTGCAAGTTGCTGTAGGATTGGAATGGTTTGTTTTATAACATGCTTGTCCTCAGATCCTTCCTTCATAAGCTTCTGAGCTACAACCATCATTGGTTTAGAATTGCTCAACTACTCAATATTCTCCTTCTCAAAATGACTAAAATCTACTTGACCGAATGAGTCAAGTGCCAACAATGAGGGACTAACAACCGGTGAGGGTGTCATTAGCCTAACTTCAATCCATTCTTGTCCTTTCTGCTTGACCTCTACCTTATGTCCTTTTTATTCCTGTACCTTCTCCTTAGCATCGGTGGATTTGCCACTTGGTGCAGATATTTCTTCTGCCACTACATTAATAACTAAAGGAGAATTGTCATCAATATTATCTGCCAATTTATTTTCTTCTATATCCTGTACATCTGTGATTGTCAGAGGAATATCCTCAATTATTTTCTTATCCAAAACTAGTGGATCTTCACCTGATATGCCTTTCCCTCTAGCATCAATTGGGATGTCTGGAATGTCAGACTTAGGAAGAACTTTCGGTGATGTAAAGAATCTTGGATTATCAACAAAGAATTTTACCCATGCCTCATGAGTCTCTTTAAGTATTTCATTCACTCTCCCCACCATTAAGCTAATATGACTGTGCCTACTCCGAAAAATTATTTTATTTGCAAATTCAAGACACTTGTACATCTCCTCTTCAGTCATTGCACCATAAATAATTAACAATTCCTGAATTTTTATATGCCTATCTTCCTCAATAGCTAATAATATCCTAGCATATAATTTGTTATACATCTCTACCATAATCTTCTTTTCTCTCTCAAGTAAGGCCTTCTTATATATATCTAAGTCTAACAAAACTACTTCCTCAATCTCCTTTTGTTTTATATCATCCATATGTTCATAGTAATATTGTATATTACTCAAAATTCCATCCTTAGTAATTTGTTCTACCGATTCATCTACAGATAAATGAGGGATAACTTTAACACTTTTACCAAATTCAAGAGCCATATCTATATCAGATTTCTTCTTCTTACCGAGAGTGGGAGTTGTCTCTTTTACTGGTTTCCTCTTCTCTGTAGGCTTCCTCTCCTTCAAAGGTTGCTTATGCACTGCCGAAGGGGTGACCTTGGTTTTCCTCTTCTTTCCTTCCTCAAGCTTCTTCCTCAGAATTTTCATGTAAATTTTGGGTATCTTAGGAGGTTCATCTTCAATCTAAGATCCAGAAGAAATAGGGGCAATAAATTTTTTTGGTTTCTTCCTTTTCATCACACCTTTGTTAGCTGCTGCTACCGGTGAGGCCTGAACTGTTGCTAGAGAGGATGACTCTGCTAGTCCAATAATCTATTTGATCTTAGTGGACATCTTCTCAATAGCCTGTCCTACCTTCTTTATTTGGCCTTCCCTCTTCTTCTTACTGAACCCTATTTGCACCTCCAATTCCTTCTGTTTGGCTATCCCAAAAATCTTCTCTGACTCATCTATCAGGGCATCTATAGGTGCCTTGGTATATAGATCCAAGACCTCTGCATCAACTTCATAGCCCATCTCAGTTATCCATATCTTTCTGGGCTGCACTACTTCCATTAAAGTTTCATATTTCTTAACCATAAAGTAGATCTCTGTAGAATATTTATCAGCAATGTGCTTAGGAACTCTTTCCATTTGTTTCATTTCCTTCTCAAAAGCCTTGAAATATCCCCATAAGGTGGAGTCTCTATCTTGACCTATGATTCTTAAGGCATCTTTGATTTGCTTCCCTACCAGAATGTCAAAGGCCCATTACCTTTTACTGGATCCTGGGGTCTCATTAAGGAAAAATAGCATGAGATAGACAACAAGATTACCATACCAGAATACACCTTTTTTTTCACCTTTGATTTTCCCAATATTCAAAATTAACTCATCACACATCCACTGACAAAGATCATATTTTTCATTTTCTTTGATCATCTTATGTGTACAATAGATACAAGAACTATAAACATAATTCAACCAATTATATTGACTTACCTTATATCCAATAACCATGCTGGCAAATTGCACATCCTTATCTTTGATTGTACTAATCCTCATAGACCGATTGTTGAATGTAGCACCAGTTAGCTTGTTGACTCCATTACTCAAGATTTTCTTCTTACCCAGTCTCTGACCAACCTGGGGCAAACTGGTAATTGCCCGAATGGCATCCTTAGTGATTTTATGAGGCTGCTCTAGCCACATAAATTCACCATGAACACAGTTCAACACATACCGGATGATTTCATCATCAAACTCAAGCATCTCCAAAATGTCGGTAAACCCTTGATCCTTCAAATGTCCAAATTCCATTTTGATCACACCATTCTTATCCAACAATGTTGTCATATACATTGTTTTCATCTCCGATATGCCCAAATCCTCCAAAGTGTAGAGAATGTAAGCTCTAACATCCTCAACATAAAGAACACCGTCTGGTACCCTAGAAAATGCACCAACTGAATCATCAACCTTCGCAATCTAAGGGTGTTTCTTGAATATCAGGCATGGATGATCCTTGATATCAACCACAATAGGAGTAGAAACTTCTACCGAAGTGGGGGCAAATCCAAAAGCCATTGCAATTTCGAAAGAGATAGCTTAAAAACCAAGAAATACCTTAGAATCTTCGTCGGTGAAAAGCCTTTGAAAATTTGCTCTGAATGTACTGGAATTCGCCTGAAAATGCTTAAGGTCAATCTGAATCTCCTTCAACTCGCTTTGCTTCACTCTGAATGCTTGGTGATGAAAAATGAATCTCTTTAGCCTTTTAACTTGCGAAACCTAATTCCTCATTGACATAAATGCTTGTCGGCATATCATACCAGATCCAAGATCCATCAAATCTGTGCTGGTGAATCTTTAGACTGACTTCTCTGATGTCTAAAACATGCTTTTAGACCACTACCGTGGGTAATGCAAGATCTGTCATCAATTTTCCTTCCCCTAAGGCTAATGCCTTAGTTATCGAATGAGTCTCCTACCAATGCAGGAACATTCTTCTTTGCCGATTGAGTAACCGGGGCATTTACTTCAGCCTGTTGATCCTCAGAATTTCTAATCCAGTTCTTCTCATTCTCCTTCCAGATATCCTCAACCTTTTGTTTTCCCTTCTCATCATTTCTTACCGGTGGGTTCTTGCTTCTACAAAATTTAGCAATATGTCTTATTTTGTTGCATGCATAACAAGTGACATTGTTCTTCTGAATTGGCTTGTTGTAACCTTGATTATTTCTTGACCTACATTGATTAGCCATATGCCCGAACTTTCCACATGCATGACATTTCACATTCATTCTACAATCTGCTGTCCTATGACCATACTTCTTGCAATTGAAACATTGAATGATACCTGAATTATTATTCTGATTGACTCTATTTCTGCATTGACTTTCCATATGATGAAACTTATTGCAAACAAAGCTCTACCATTAATTTTGTGTGCACTGGGTTGCCTTACCAGTGATCTCTGATTCCGGTTGTTTGGTGGATTCTGCTGATTTGCAGTACAAGAGATTTCTCCATGCTCAAATCCAAGACCTCTAGTGTCTCCAATGTCCCTTTGATTCTTCAATAATTCATCAAGCTTTGCAGAACTGACCTTGAACTTTTCTTGGTATTCATTTGCAACATCTAGATCACTTCTTAGGATGGTTATATTCTCTCCAACTCTTGCTCATTGTTTTGTGATTGCACCAATTCAGTTCTCAAGACATCATTCTCATGCACCAACCTAATGCATTCATCAGATCTATCTTTCAAAGATTTGGCAAGATTTTATTCATTATTCTTCCAGTCTTCAATCTCCTTGGACATCCTCATGGTTAGGGATTGCATCTCATTCTTCATGACACCATTTTCTTGACTCATCTTCTGACATAGTTCCTTTAAAGCATTCTTCTCTTCATCATCCCGATTGTGTAATTGATCACAAAGTTCTTTCCTCTTGGCTCGTGCGGATGACAACCTCTCTTGTAGAGTAAGGAAGAATTCGTTTGCAGATCTTAGCTCATCTTCCAGCTTCATGTTCTTCAATCTTTCAGAATCATAGTCATCAAGTGCAACTTCAAGTTCTTTCCTCAAACTCATCTCCATGGATTCTGGATGCAAGATCTTCCTCAAGCTGTTAGACTTATTCCGAGGCACCAGCCTCTGATACCAATTATTGGAATCCAAGAACACTGAGAGGGGGGGGGGTGAATCAATGTTCTACCAGTAATGAAACTCGAATCCCCATGACCTTGTAGATCAAAGAATGATAGGTAAATTAATTGATGTCGTCTCAACAAAATTAGGTTGGATTACAAGAATAAGCCTACTTTCACTTCTTACAAAACAATCATTCACCTTCATATGCCTAAAAACCCCATTTTGAGAAGAGTATTTGCTGCTACCAATATTGTTCAAACCAAATAAAGAAATTTTCATGCATGTGTGGAAAAAATATTCCCTCTATCACAACATCTCTAAAGGGGAGGTTTTCTAATCTTGAGGCGCCTACAAGTAATGCCATGCCAGGTCCGCCGCAAGAACAGACAAAACCCCAACTCCCAAAATTGAATCACCACTCATAAGTCCTCCCATGAAAGCGTGCCCAAGAGAAAGAAACACAAAAAAAGAACAAATACAAATCTCAAACCCCACACATGACCCCAACCAAAGAACCAAACAACAACCACTCAAAACTCCAAACACCACACCAAATCATGAATCAAAACCCAAATGATCATTCACCTTCATAGGCCTAAAAACCCCATTTTGAGAAGAGCATTCACTGCTACTAGCATTTTTCAAACAAAAAATAGGATTTTCATGCATGTGTGGAGAAAATATTCCCCTTATCACAACATCTCTAAAGGGGAGGTTTTACAATCTTGAGGCACCTCTAGGCAATGCCATGCTAGGCCCATCACAAAAAAAGACAAAACCCCAACAACCAAAATTGAATCACCACTTAGAATTCCTCCTATGAAAGCATGCACAAGAAAAGAGACAAAAAACAAAAGAATAAATAAAAATCTCAAACCCCACACATGACCCCAACCAAAGAACGAAACAACAACCACTCAAAACAACAAACATTGCACCAAATCACATATCAACACCCAGACAATTGCAAGAACAAAATTATTGTACCCTGCAAACACCAAGATCCCCACCCACATGCCAAAAAAAAGCAAAAAATAGGAAGAGAGATATCTTTGGCCTCACAACACTAGCTAGAACCATCACCGATCGCCATAGCTCTAAACGCCATCCTCTTTGTCCTTCCTAATTAAATCATAAGTAGAGCCCAAACCTTAATAATCTATTGCCTTTCTAGAAGAATGAATAATTAAATAAATTAAAGAATCTATTTAATTATAGAAGACTTAGTTAGCTAATTGAATAATTAAAATAATTATTTAATTATATGAGTTTAGAAGAAAAATAATTAATTAAATAATTAAAATTATTTAATTAATGTGCTTGATGGAAAATGATTAAAATAATAATAGATATTATTTAATTGTTGTGCAAGAATAAATTAATTAAATAATAAAAACCCTATAACTAATGCTTGGAAGAAATTAGAATAATAATTAATAATTCTATTATTTATAATTACAGCATAGGGGTTGTACCCATTAAATTAATTAAAAAGATTTTTGGCACTAGAAAATATGATAGTCACCCCCTCATTGAAACTAGGCCTAACCAACAGTCTACCCTTCCACAAACTTAAATGTACAAAATGGCCAACCCATTAATAGGTGTTGGTATTGTGTTGTCATTGATATCAATCAATATGGAATGTTGACCGATGATTAAGTATTGGAGACCATTATGGTATGACAACCAGTGAGTGATATGTTGGTATTGTATGGTTGCCAATTGAAAAGCATTGTGACCGGTAAGAAAGCAAGGTTGAGAAAATGGAGAAAGTGCAAGAAAGTGGCATGCAGTTGGATGTCATACAACAAGACTCCCACCAGATGAATATGATATGACCGACAAAGTTTGGGCTGCTGCAAGTTAGTAAGGTAGACAAAGGGGATATCTACCGGGTTATGTGCCTGATTGAAGATATATCTAGTCAATGTTAGTAAAGTTAGGTTTAGTGCATTTCTCCATCTACTCCCATTGGTAACACTGAGCTTATCTCTCAACATGCATGGAATGCATCATAAACCTCTGAGATAAGATAGCCAGAGAAGTTGAAGGCAGGTGATTGAAGGCTTATACCAGATGACCATAGTGGAACATGAGGTTGCTTCAGGTGCATGAAATCAGAGATATGCACTAGTTCAGCAAGGGAAAGTATGACGAGCTACCAGGATAGAAGAGGAAGATTCAATTGTGATGAGTTTTCCACTTTGACAAACCGGTTGAGATGAGGTATGACCAATGAAGGAGGAGGAAAGGTCTTGCATCTGCAAATATGGAGTTACACTGGAAGGAAAGAATGTGATACCGAGATGTAGATGGAGATTGATGTTGCCATAGTTGGACATAGTTGAAGTTTGTCGACATGGTGATTCTATGGGTGTCATCAGTGTGCAGTCAGGAGTAATGTCAATTGGTAAACACATATACCGGTACACTAGAAGATCTGCATTAGAGATTGTTGATGTGTTGTGTCAACCGATAAGTGACCAAAGAGGCAAAGGTGAAAGGCTCTCAACTGATGTAGATATGCATGGAGACCCACTCTAGATACATGTTGTGGATTGGTATGTTTGGTGACCAGGAAGATGTGATCCCACTGGCAGAACAAGAGACTGCATGGTATGAAGGTTGACCAGTTAATGTATAACCGGTAGGGAAGTTGAACCATAAGATGGATACCGGTTGAGTGATTGGTTAGTGACTGGACCAAAACCAACACAGTGGATTGATAAGATGTGTTGGATGCTGACTAAGATGCCACATGGTCCCCAAGTGGCAACTGAACAATGCATCATCGTAGTTGTCGGTGAGGTAGTTGATGATTGGTTAAACATTAATGATGACTGCAAAATACAAGGATCAATTGCAGAGGTGTGTAACTTGAGGCAGATGAAATGGTTGACTATTGTGTTGTGATGATCAATGTAGGTTGTGCAGATATAGATCTAATTTGGAGTAAGAAGCTACAAGATCATTCATTGTGATTGACAAGTGAAGACCGGCAAACAGACCGTGTTTGCTAAATATAGAAAACATGTATTGGAAGTAGCGAGATTGGCGAAGTTGAGTGATCTGTTGTAGGCGGTCAATCCCAGAGACATGATCCAATTTGATTCACCTCATGGTTGGTGAAGGAAACCCTAACGCACCAAATTTGCATGTCCACCTTAGCAGGAAAGAAAAAAGATAAATATGCCGACCAAAGACCTTAGTGGATTGATGCTGCTAGATAATGAGGTGTCGAATATTGAAGATCAGAGTGTGAAAGTGGAACAAAGAGCTAACTAGTCAGAGAGTTCATTGAAGATCATAGTGACTGTGTGTTGGAAGGTAAATCAGTAAGAGGGTTAAACCGATGAGGCCAAAGTAACCAGTAAGCTGCTAAAGATTGTAGCAGTCAACTGAACCGGTAGTGTTCCAATCGGTAAGGAGGCAACAAAGTGTGAAGTAGTGCAAAGTGAGAATCAGGGGAGGTCAGGTGAGGCAGAGACTGAACAAAAGAGGAATCAGGAATCGACAAAGTGAATAGAACTGACAAAGTGAAGAGTAATGGTAGTGACAAGAGGCAGTGGATCAGTGAATAGTAAATCGATGGAGAAGAGGCAAAGTCTGAACTGGTAAAGTTACATTAGAGAGTGAAGGATAGAAGGATCAGTGTGAGCAGAGAATCGAAAGAGAACTGAGCAGAGGAAGACTGGTTGAGAAGAGTTGAACCAGTAGAGTGAATTGATTGTGAGAGGTTACATAATTCATTTGTAACCGGGTAATAACTATTATATTATTTGTATTCATTGTGATCACTGAGTTGGTGCTCGGTGTAGGGGTTGGTGTTGCTTGGGTTGGTGCCATAAATCAATAGGGGTTGGTGCTCCTTGGGTTGGTGCCCTAAATCAGGGGTTGGTGATCCTTGGGTTGGTACCCTAAACATTGTAATATAGTTGTTCATTGTGACACTGGATTGGAGCAGTAGACTCTAGCAACTTTTCTCACCGAGGTTTTTCCCACATTGGGTTTTCCTCGTACATCTGGTGTTATGTGATGTATCCTTATGTGTGCTTGCATCGTAATCTCTTCCTCTATCTCATCAATGTTTTCTCTTGGTATTTGATATGTTAACCAGTACTCATATTTAGGATTAAAAGGGTTAAGTTTGGAAACCACTGATTCACCCCGCTCTCAGTGGCATCTTGTGTTCTACAAAAGGCAATCCAACCAACCCCAAAAAAACTACTAAGAACGTAAATGGGAGGTCACAAATGGGGAACTCCTCACCACAACCAAACCTATTGCAGCCAAAATGAGATAGCCCATGAACAAGAGACAAACAAATATTTATAATTGGGGGATGGACCCATTAGTGGGATAATTGAACAAGTTTCAATTTCTTTTAAGGTTCACTACCTAAGGAAGCTAGGGACTTGCTAAAGAGATTGACTATCTCATAGAAATATAAATTAAAGATTTGAAATATAATGTTTAGTGTCGTAAATTGTTACCTGGTATAATTCACCCTCATTCTAGTGCCCCTACTTGAGCATGCCCCATCCTAATTATCCCTTAGGCCCATTTTACCCCATTTTACCTCAAATCTAATGTCACCTAGCAGCATGGCTAAGTGGACCCCATCCTTTGTTTGTGCCTTCCTATTTTCCCGCTTGTTTGCCTTATTTTGGAAGGATAGGGGCACCCTGGTCGCGATGATCCTCTTGCCTCAATGTGACCATTAGAGATCTTCCTAATTGATAATTTACCTAGGGAGCCCTATATAAAGACATCCTATCAATTCATTTTGATATCACTTTCATACCATAGCCTTCACGCATCCATGATCAAGCATTCTCAAGTATTCAAGGTAGCATTTCATCACACCATATCCTTCAAGGATCATAGAGAAAATCACATCAATTCTCATTCAAGCATGTGTGTTTGATTAGGTCATGTTCATGTTATTGCATCAACATTTGTGATTAGATTCAAAGAGAATTACATCATAAATCTTCAATCAATCATTGCAGATTTGAGGTATTATAATTCATCATTTACTTTAGTATTTCAATAAAAAATTCAATTCAATTCAAGGTTCATTCCAAAATAGGGGTAATACCTAAGGAAAACCACCATCAACAACCCTATTTCTTTCTTTTTGTGTGCAGGGAATTGTTTTAGGAGTTATGAGGAAGGAATTTGGCAGAGTGGACGATGATAATTAGACTCAGCTTTTGAAGGAACAAAAAGTAGCGGACCAGGATGACCAACTCCCCTTGGTCCCAGAAATTTCTAATGACCTTTTGATAAATAATTATGTGCATCATCCTGATGTGAAAAACACCATGTCCATTTGCCCTCCATATTCAAAGGACTAGGGTGACCTACTTCCCTTAGTCTCAACAATTCAACCCAAACTTTTTGTCATAGGTTCTAATCTATTTTCCCTCCTCAAATCTAGGTTTACAACTCTATATTATATTTAGAATATTTTCTTACTATAATTTTTTTTAATCAATTTCTCATTGTTTGCCCTAGATATAGCATTACAATTCAATGCTAATTCATATTTAGTTTCAATTCTAACAAAGGAAGAATTAACTTGATCTATATTCAACCCTTTTATGATTAGATCAATCGAGTTCAATTCCCTCCTTTAATGTAAGATTGGTCCTAAGTAAAATTATTGGCTTTAACAATCCAAGTGGTAACCCTTATTCCAACACCTTACATTTTGGTGAACTTGATGCTTTTACACACTTTTGATTTAGTGTTTTCAGATCCGATCTTTCCTAATGGAGTTAACAAAATCTGATTGGTTTGCTATTTCACATGTGATAACATTAATTATTACCTATTTTTATCAAAATAATATGCTGGATAATAGCTTCTTCCATTTCATGTTGCTTGGATTTGTTCATAATACGTTCACATATTGCATTTTAAGAGTTTCAACATAATTCCTACTTATAAATAATTGTTAAAAGGTTTTATCCATATTTCATGTGGTTACATAATGACCTTATTAAAGAAATCAATGGAATATGTAGATCTCATAAGGCCTATAGTTGATAATATTCATGATAATCCTAGAGTTGACATTGAAAAGACCAACACTTGTACTTCTCCCAAGGTATTTATGTTAATAAGGAAAGAGTTGATACTCCTATCAATGAACTCTCTAATGGAGAGGAAGGATGGAAGAACAAGATGACACCATCCTCTTTTCATACACATACTTTAATGCAAGGGGGCTGTTGGTTCCCAAAATAAATGGGTTTACACTGCCACAAGGAAGAGACCAAGCTGATTCCTCCAAATACCTATGGAAATCCACTTCTAACTATTAATATCCTTCAGGCTTGGACCAACTTCAACAAGGATACAAGACCCTTCTACACTTTGGGCTCTGCAAAACCCGAGAGGGTAATCCCTTCAGTGAACTTCCTGACCTCTGCAACTATACTTAGGAATCCACTGAAAACAAAGCAGATTATCTCATAAAAAGGCTCAACAGAAAGGGAGAATTCTCAAGGATGGCAAATCCTTCAATGATCCTCAACCTTAGGATGGAGCATGAGATGGGCGGGACAACTCTCAGAAAATACATGAAAACTTTAACAATGATATTTTGATATTTAAAAGATTGTTCTGAGGAGTCACAAAGAAAATAGACCAGAAACCAAAAAACCTGATGACATTTTCTAGCAAATACCAGTGCCTTATTTATTTGGTCTATAGAGTCTCTGAAACGTTGCTGAAATATGATAAAAACTTATATAATAGCTGATTTGGTCTTAAAAAATACTACCTTACAATATCGTTCTCATAACAATGCAATAAGAAAATGAAACCCTTGATCCCATTTGCTCAAAAGAAAATAAAATTGCACATAGGAGAGTAAAGATTTGAGAATACATTTGTATTAATCTCATAAGCTATATTTTATCAGATAACAAACAACAATCTCAATTATAGCATAACCCATTTGAAAATGAAAGTAGTAATTATTTCATTACTTCTACTCTACAGAATGACATTACAACTCCTATTTTTTCATGACTCTCTAAAATTATATGGAACCTAACCCTGCAGACTGGACCTACTTTTACAGAGATCCTTCTAAAAAATTTTGGACCCTAACTTCTGGCCTTGATTTCCGTTTTATAGAAAACAAGGGATCAACAAGCTTCAAGCCAAAAGACACCTGTCACCAAAAACCAAGCCAAAGAGGCTATACACAATTCTCTTACAAAATATTCCTTATCTGCATGCTGGTGCCCGTGATGAGGTGGAACCAAAATCTTCAACTGATTATCGATAGAAACAAAATCACTTGAGCCATGTCGATATCACCTAGACACTTCTGGATGGACTCTGAGATGCTTGATCTGCTCTACATAGCATTTCCCTTCTTGAAAAGGAAAACAAATCCCGACAAGAATTAAGATTTCCCACGAATTAGAGAAAAATCTCCGACCTTTATGCCTCGGATAAGAGGAAATGGAAAGAGGAGCTTGGGGGTAAATATGATTTATTGAGAAGGTATTGTAGTTTCCATGTCGTTGCAAAGATGATTGGATACCAATCCTTACTCGAACAAATCCTTCTTTCAGTTCCCTACGAGCTCCCTCTTGGAACACTCTGCCAACAAATTGCAGAGTAAGAACATAGGATATGTCATGGGTGGCTTTTCCTGATAAGAAAAGGTTTTCACGCCCCCTATGACAATCCTCTAATCTTTCACAACCCCTTAAACAATGAGGCAACTCATACCAGAGAAAAAAAATCCATACAGTGTCACAAAACATGCAACAACTCCATACATAATTATGTTTGAAAACCATGTTCTTATTGATGAAAAATTGTTCTCATAAAAATGAAGAAGTTTGTATCCATTTCTACCCATTCTATCACCAGCCTAGTAAATTTATAATCAAAATTTCACTCAAAGTGGCGGTGCTAATCCTTGTGAAGAATCATCATCCTGATATTTTCTGCTCATCTTGCCAGCTATGGATTCCAACAATCATGCCTACAACTTAGGTCACTATAATTTATAGGCCATCACTCCATTGCCACCTGCATATGTTCACCTTGTGTGAATGATTTTGTTCTCATCTTATTCCTTATTGAGTGTACAGTCTTCTGCTTCAGGATTCCTATCAAGAAGCAATCTCAGAATTCATCAGAGAACTTGTGATCCATCATATCTAAATATGAAGTAATCCTGATCCTTTCACATCTCTGAGATATCATCCGTAATTGTCTAATAAGTCCTTTACCCAAAAAAGACCTCACACAAGCTTCGTCAGGGGTGAGTTGACATTCAAAACTTCAAACTCATCACCATCAATCCTCAGTCGACAAGTCTGCATCCTATTCATCCTATCTTTCCCGTGTAGGCTACAACCAACAATTCCAAATTTGAAACTCAGCCACAGATCTTACCCAGCCTGGCAAATCAAACGAGCATTATTTGTCGATTTCGCATTTGACCTTCCATCTGTATTCACGGACCCATTGAAATTTGACTAATCAATGCCATATCATCTTTCGACCAGGCTCTATCAACGACCCTACCACAGGTCTTCCTGGTTAGCCCAGGACACGTGGCATCATCTCATGATGCCATAGTCCATAACCTCCTTGCAACTTCCATCACGGGGATACAGGGGCCGTTGGATATGTTCGCACTTTATTGGTTCAACACAATGTCCCTTAACCTTTTCAGAATTAAAAGTCGGGCACCTTTTATCTTAGAACATAACATCACCATTCATTTTGAACATGTGCCAATTGATAGGTTTGTTAGTAAACCGGTCTTTATCGCCTGAGAATTGGTGACACAAGGTTTTGTCAGGTTACACCGCCGACTCGTCCTTTTCCGCTGAAGACATGTGGGATCATCTCGCGATGCCGCAGTCTTTATCCTCCCTGCACTTTTAACCACGGCGAAGAACATACCATTAGATCTATTATGCTTTTATCAATCGACCAAAATAATTAGGAATTTAGACTTATGAAAAATGCAGGCGTGGACACAAATATTAAATGAGACTGACTATAGTGAAATTATTTTTAAAACCGATCTAACACAACTTAGCGCTTAGGAAATGAAATGGCCCCGCCCATGGTAAACAACCCTTGGCCTCAGTGGGAAAAAGTTATGACGAGATATATCATTGCTAGGGTTTTCTTCACAAGGCATAAGAAATTTTGATAAACCCTAAACCCTAGACATTGAACCTTGACAGAGGATGCAAATAAAACTAGAAATATCACTATTTAAGCTCACAAATTGAAAATTCTCATGCAATCAATTTTTAGGGCTATTAGTGGCTCTAGTTGGGGAGGCTCGTTTCACAGGAATGAGACAAGAAACCAGAATCTTTGGTGAAGCAGACCAATTCTAGGGCAGACCAAAAAGAAATTACGTGGACAAGGTAACTTCAAGAGAAAAGGAAACTACACTACCAAAGAAAACCTAACTAATGCTCATGGATAACAACTACTTTTAAGAAAAGTAGAACCTCAAAAATTGTCCATGAACAGGCAATTCAAGAGGGAATTATTAATCATTCCATTGGGCATAGAGTCAAAAAAATTTACTCTACCCCAAATTGGTTGTGGCCTGCAAGGTCAAACCACATGTGATGGCCCAATGCCATCTGTCAATATCAACCAATATTTTTCTCTGTCAAAAATGTAATTATGATCACATTGCATCTTGAACAATCTAGAAACATCACTGCTATATACTCATTCCTTCTTCAGCATGTAATAAAAAACATTTATCTCAGTGCACTGTCCATTTATACTGAACCTTGTCATCAGACATTGCTTGAAATAAACAAAACCCATACTCAATATATGAAATGGAGATCTGCTGATGGGTAAAAGCACAAAACTGTGTCACATTTCAAGCCAACATATCAACACAAGTGAATTTAAGTAATTCTAACTAAAAATTAATTTTAGTCAAACATATGGTCTATAGAGATTCATTATAGCAATGTCATATATAGGCTACAACTTTTCCAATTTGAATTGTCTGACTAAATGTATATTTTATACCACTTTGGGTCTAATTACCAATTTTATTTTATTTTTTGAAAAACTCAATGTTTCAACTGTTGGCAATATGGATGAATTGATTATGTGTTGAATTGATGTTTTGTCATTGATGTCAAAACTATCTATTATGGTTAGTTACCAGCAGACAAGTTTTGGTTACCGGTAGAAGATCATGTGTTACCGGTATGGGTTTAAGGTTTAATCGGCAGAGCTTTCACTGAGAAACCTTGACAAAATGCTAAGTGGCATTGGTGCGACTTCTAGATGGAATTCAGGATGCAGAATGTGATCCTTGATCATGCCTCAACTGATTGATGGCATCAGTTTGGCATGGTGGACCTAGATTAGGTCTGGTACCTATCTAGGTTATGGATCGATATCATGTTAACGTGTTCTCTACACGTTACTGGGATGATTTATGGATTGGTTATTGTTGTTTCGGTCTAAAGCCGATATGGCATATCATTATAATATGGATGTATGTAATGATCTTATTGTAATATCTTTTAGGTGGCCGACCTAATTGGTTTAGGCCTTAGGGCTTGTATAAATTGATGTAAGATCTCATTGTAGATAAATGGAATGGTATGGAATAGAAATGTAATGATCATGGTTGTGGAATTGAATATCATATGCGAAGGAGATTTGGTTGATCATAGGCGTTAGAATTGGGTTTAAGTAAGAGGTCAAAGTATGTAATTAGGCATGGTAGATGCTATTTTTGGTAGTTCATTATTCTGGATTGTTTTTCAAATATCTTGAGGTGGTTATAACCTCTTTGTAGTCAGTGAGAATATTTTGTAATGAGCAGTACGCTCTAGATAGTGTGCCTTCCTGCATGTGTAGGCCCCTTATTGTATCACATACTTTCTGCAGAAGTATCATCTAACTATGGGTAGGCTTCCCACCGTGGTTTTTCCCTTTACTGCATTTTCCACGTACAAATCATGGTGTTATGTGGTATGGTTGCATTGTGTTAATTCTCTATTTAATTCTTAAGTTTTATTGCTTACCGATATCTATTTTAGCTATTTAGGTATTCAATTATTGCTTACCGATATCTGTTTCAGCTATTCCGGTATTCAATGTTTATGTGCTCTAGTTAAAGGTTATTAAGTGGTTTAATTATAATCTATTAACAACTGATTCAACCCCCCATATCAGTTGTTCACTAGTTATCCTAAAAGTTGGTATCAGAGCTTTGGTCCTCTTTTGAAGAAGCTTAACCGCTTAAGGTAGGTCCTATGGCAATTAATACTTCTAATCCACTGGCAACTATTTTCAAAAGAGAAATCCCTAAGCTTGATGGAACAAATTATGGGATATGGAAAATCCAAATGGAGACTCATCTTATATGTCTTGGCAAGGATATTTAGGAGATCACTGAGAAAGGATATACACCTTATGATCCAGCATCTGGCAATCATGCTCCTGCAGACCTGGACAAGAATATTGAAAATGATTGCAGAGCTAGAGAAGCTCTCTTGTGTGCACTTACTGATCAACAAATCATGGGATTGACTGATAAATCATCAGAAAAGGTTATTTGGGATAAATTGCAAACTTCGAATGAAGGTGATCCTACTGTCAAAATTGCTAAACTTGATGGTTACCGGGTAAGGTATGAGAACTTGAAGATGGAAGATAATGAAAGAATTGCTATATTTATGGAAAGAGTAAATGAGATTGTCATGGGAATTCAATGTTGTGGAGGATCTTTGAGTGAAGATGAAATAGTTTCCAAAGTCTTTGAGAGCCCTTCCACCAACTTACAATATGAAGGCAATTACGATTAATGAGCTGAGAATAATGGCAAACACTTCAGTTAACATAGACATTTTGATTGGGAAATTATCTGCTTTTGAGCTTGAAGAATTTGGACCTTCTAGAGCTGCAAAGTCTAAACCTGCTTTTCATGCATCATCATCTACTGGCAAAAGTGATTGGAAAGCCTTATATGCAAAATAATTGGAAGATATGAGGAAAGAGGATGAGTAAGGATGACGGTAAAGAACCTTTTAAATGTTTTGCATGTAATAAGATTGGTCATTTTGCATCTAGATGTCCTGAAAGGAATGCAAGATTTGAAGAGAGAGTTAAGAAATCATTTAAGCCTAATCAGAATAGATATAGATTCAAGAAAAGTAAACAATGCTACATAGCGGATGAGGAAGGAGTAAGTGATGACTCTGAGGATGAACCGACAACAGACTTTGCTAGTGGATTTGGTAATGGAAAGGAATGGGTGTTCTATGTTTTAAAGGAAGATGAACTGAAACTGGCTATCAAGAATGAAGAAAAGGCCCTGGCAGCAAAAGTTGAAGATAAGGATGAATGGGTAATTGATAGTGGATGCTCACATCATATGACTGGAGAAAAGAAATTTTTTGTCCTTACAAGAATACAATGGCGGTCAAGTCATATTTCGAGATGACAAATCATGTATGATCAAAGGTAGAGGCATTATTTCTTTGGATGGCAATCATAATACTGATAATGTCTATTATGTAGAAGGTTTAAAGCATAATCTTTTAAGTGTTGGTCAATTGGTGGACAAGGGTTTCCAACTTCAGTTTAAAGATAGAAAATGCAAAATCATTAACAAAATTGGTTTGGAGATTGCAACCGATACTTAGACTAGAGGTAATATCTTTCACTTGAACACTGGTAATAAGACATGTTTGATTGCTCATATTGATGAGAGTTGGTTATGGCATAAGAGGTTGTGTCATGTTAATTTTGATTGTATTGTCAAGATCAGTTCAACAAAGGTAGTTAGAGATATACCTAAGATTATGAAGCCTCATAATCCGCTATGTAAGGAATGTCAATTGGGAAAGCAAGTTAGAACTTCTTTCAAGAGAATACATGATAAATCTAATGATGTAATTGATTTGATTCACATTGACTTATGTGGTCCGACAAGGACTAGAAGATTTCAAGGTGATAGGTATTTCATGCTGATTATTGATGACTATACAAGGATGATGTGGGTGACTTTTCTTAGGGAGAAGTCTGAATCCTTTGAGAAATTCAAGATCTTTAAAGCAAAGGTAGAAACAAAAACTGGATTGAAAATCAAATGTCTGAGATTAGATCAAGGCGGTGAGTTCACTTCTCATGAATTTAACAGTTATTGTGAGACAAATGAAATTAGGAGATAATTATCTACACCTAAGACTCCTCAACATAATGGAGTAGTGGAAAGAAATAATAGAACCATTTTGGATGCATCAAGAACTATGATGATGGAATCCAAATTGCCTCACATCTATTGGAGAGAAGCAGTGAGTACAACAATCTACACATTCAACAGAGTTCACATGAAAGGTGAAACCAGTAAGACCCCTTATGAATTATGGTTTGGACATACATCTACTATTAAATATTTCAGAATTTTTGGAAGTAAATGTTATATCAAAAGGGATGGTTCGATTGAGAAGTTTGATCCTAGATGTGATGAAGGGATATTTCTTCAATATTCAATTCAAAGCAAAGCATATAGATGTTATAACAAAAGATTGTAGAAAATTGTGGAGAGCGCTAATGTGAAAGTGGATGAGCAATACAAAAATTGGTCTATATCATATGACAGGGAGTCGACAGTGGAAATGATCATAACTGAACCGACAATGCCTCAACTAGTACAAGATATTGAAACAATTACACTAGTACAATCAGAAAATTCAACTGTGACTAATGATCAGAATAGTGAACCTGAAGTTTAGAAGACACCAAGGCATGTAAGGTTAAATCATTTTGAAGATCAAATCATTGGAGATAGGAACAAGGGAGTTATGACAAGAAGAAGATTGACAAATGAAGAGGTGTGTCTTATTTTTCAAATTAAACTGACATCTGTTATTGAAGCTTGTAAAGATAAACATTGGTTAAAGGCTATGGAAGATGAATTAGATCAGATAGAAAAGAATGAGACTTGGACTTTAGTTCCTCGGCCAAAAAATAAGAATGTTATTGGAACTAAATGGGTTTTTAGGAATAAATTAAATGAGGATGGTCAAGTTGTAAGAAACAAGGCTAGATTGGTTTGTACAGAATATTCTCAAATGGAAGGAATTGATTATGGTGAGACATTTGCACCTGTAGCTAGAATTGAAGCTGTTAGACTATTTCTTTCCTATGCAGTTTATAAGAACTATAAGGTCTACCAAATGGATGTTAAATGTGCATTTTTTAATGGTGAACTTGAGGAAGAGGTATACATTGAGAAACCTGATGGATTTTCACTGACAGATGATAAAGATATGGTTTGTAGGTTAAGGAAAGATTTATATGGTTTGAAACAAGCTCCTAGAGCTTGGTATGCAAGGTTGGATATATATCTTTTGAAGCTTGGTTTTACTAAAGGTTGTGCTGATAGTAATTTATATTATAAGATCACTGATGATGATATTCTAATTATTGAAGTTTTTGTTGATGATATCATTTTTGGAGGAGAAGATAAATTATGCATGGAATTCTCTAATAATATGAAGAATGAATTTGAAATGTCCATGATTGGTGAGATGAAATTTTTCTTAGGTTTGCAGATTACTCAAACTGACAAAGGCATCTTTATTTGTCAAACTAAGTATCTAAGGGAATTGTTGAAGAAGTTTGGTATGTATAATTCCAAACTGGCAAGTACTCCTATGGTGACAAGTGAGAAATTATCTATCAAGGATACATCTGCACTGGTAAATCCAACAAGGTATAAGTCTATTATTGGTGGCTTGTTATATCTAACTCAGACTAGACCAGATATTATGAATGCAGTAAGTATTGTTTCAAGATATCAAAGTAATCCTAAAGAAAATCATGAATGTGCAGTAAAGAGGATATTCCAGTATTTGCAAGGAACACCAAAATATGGCTTATGGTATTCTAGAGATGATGACTTCACTTTATGTGCATATACAAATTCAGATTGGGTAGGAGATACACAGGAAGAACACTTTTGGTGAAGCTTTCTTTCTTGGAAATAAATTAGTTTCATGGATCAACAAAAAACAATCATGCATTTCTTTATCTACTGCAGAAGCTAAATATGTTGCAGCAACAACTAATTGCACTCAAGTCTTGTGGATGAAGCAAATGTTGAAGGATATCAAGGTAAATTATAGTGAACAAGTATTTATCTATTGTGATAACTCTGCAGCTATTGACATATCTAAGAATTTGGTATTTCACTCTAAGACACATATCAATAAAATATAACTGTCTAAAGGACAAGGTGGAAGAAAAAGAAGTCAAATTGGTTTATGTGAACACTAAAGAGTAGATTGCAGATATATTCACTAAACCGCTGTGTAAGGAATCATTTGAGTATTTGAGAGATAGGTTAGGGGTTTCTGCCCCTCTGACGGAGACTTGATTGATGTGGTTTGGCATCAGTTCGACATGCATTATCAGAGATACTATTCATTTTGACACTAATGAGTGGTGATACTACTTAGGGGGAGTAGTCAACTTTGAGATTCAGAGGCTTATATTATTGGATTGATATTTTTGTCAGATTTTTGGCATTTATGTCAAAGGGGGAGAGATAGTGATGTAAAAAATAAATTCAGAACTTTACAAAGATATTATTCACAGGGGGAGAGTTATTGATATTCAGAGCTATATACAAGAGATTGTTGGTTGTATTCCACAAGGGGAGACTTGTTTGGCATTTCTTGGTACTTAGATGTTTTTCACATCTAGTGTTGCCATCAATGCCAAAGGGGGAGATTGTTGGTATTATGGATGAATTGATTATGTGTTGCATTGATGTTTTGTCATTGATGTCAACACTATCTGTTATGGTTGGTTACCAGCAGACAGGTTTTGGTTACCGGTATGGGTTTAAGGTTTAACCGACAGAGCTTTCACTGAGAAACCTTGACAGAATGCTAAGTGGCGTTGGTGCGGCTTCTAGATGGAATTCGGGATGCAGAAGGTGATCCTTGATCATGCCTCAACTGATTGATGACATTGCTTTGACGTGGTGGACCCAGATTAGGTCCGGTACCTATCTAGGTTATGGACCGGTATAATGTTACCAGGATGATTTATAGATTGGTTATTGTTGTTTCAGTCTGAAGCCGACATGGCATATCATTGTAATATGGATGTATGCAATGTTCTTATTGTAATATCTTTTAGGTGGCTGACCTAATTGGTTTAGGCCTTAGGGTTTGTATAAATTGATGTAAGATCTCATTGTAGATAAATGGAATGGTATGGGAATGCAAATGTAATGATTGTGGTCATGGAATGTAATATCATATGCGAAGGAGATCTGGTCGATCATATGCGATCGAATTGGGTTTAAGTAAGAGGTCAAAGGCCTCCGGTATTGAGCTTAACCTAGATTGTAATTAGGCATGGTAGATGCTATTTCTGGCAGTTCATTATTCTGGATTGTTGTCCAAATATCTTGAGGTGGTTATAACCTCTCTGTAGTCAGTGAGACTCTTTTGTAATGAGTAGTATGCTCTAGGCAGTGTGCCTTCCTGCATGTGCAGGCCCCTTATTGTATCACATACTTTCTACAGAAGTATCATCTGACTATGGGTAGGCTTCCCACCATGGTTTTTCCCTTTACCGAGTTTTCCACGCACAAATCATGGTGTTATGTGGTATGGTTGCATTGTGTTAATTCTTTGTTTCATTCTTAAGTTTTATTGCTTACCGATATTTGTTTCTGCTACTCCGGTATTCAATGTTTATGTGCTCCAAGTAAAGGTTATTAAGTGGTTTAATTATAATATGTTAATAACTGATTCACCCCCCCTCTCAGTTGTTCACTGGTTATCCTAACATCAACAACTCTTACTCTTAGAAATAATATTTTTAAAAAAATTTAAAAATACCCTTTTATAGATCTTCTATATGTGAATTTTCTAATATATATATCTTTTAATATTTTAATTAGTTTTTTATATTTTATATTTTATTTTTATTGAAAGTATGTCATTAGCACTAAAATATAAGGTTGATTATCTTGTGAAGGAAAAATACTCAAATTTATTTAAAATTTTTGAAAAAAATAAAAGCACTAGAGAAAAGAGTCCATGTCAAGATGATATAATTCTTTTCTAATTTGGATAAATAATTAAGAAAAAAGGTGATGTCGAATGGAAAGAGTTATATTTTAGTACACACGACTTTTCAAATGTATTGAAAAATATATATGTTACTACTTATCAAATTGCCATTAGTTTTTATATTCAAAGTCATACTATATACTCTAGTCGATTAACACTACCGAATCATGCAGTCAGTACATATAGAGAAGTCGGCATGCACAGTGTAGTCGGTTACAAAGGAAATCAGTCACAGAATGTAGTATACACCAAGGTGTCTACTGAGTATCTTTTTATGACTACTGAGCAACAAAGATGACACACTGAGTTGATATACACTGAGTGAAACGTGTTACCAGATACATTGAACCTGGACATGCATATGAAAACATGTTACAAGATCGAGGCACATCTAACCGTTATTACATTGGAAATTGCACCAGAAGATTGTGTATGATTTTGAGATCAATCTAACCAATGAAATATTTTGTATAGTTATTCATTCGAGGAATCCTGTTTGTAAGATCGAAGAAATGAATTGGATCACCGTCTTAAGAGATCTATTTATATAGCATGAGTTAAGGGTGTATATATGTGTGTAAGAAGACTGTTATAGAGACACAGAGGTCACCGAGAAGGTTTTCAGAGAACAGTCAAAGAACAGAGTAAACAGAAGGGTTTATCGAGTTACTATATGGATTACTGAGGTATGCTATAAGCAAGGCAATCTATTTTGAGCACATAGAATCTGCTATAACATTTCAGATGTAAAGTTGCAGATATTTGTAATGATTTTATTGTAATATTTTGAAGTTGAAAGAGAAACCTTTAACAGGGTAAAAGACTCTAATCAAGTCTATAAATTGTAAAGCCTCTAACCAGGTGCAACATTCAGAATAAATGTTGTAAAATCCTTTAGAAAGGTAGATCTAACAGATCTTGTTACTCCTAACAGGGTAAGCTATCAGAAATAGCTAAAATGTAGCTCTAATCAAGCACTCTTTATTATTGCAGTAGTGAAGTTGTGGGTGCCATCCCCACTGCAGTTTTTCTCTCTAACCAAGAGTTTCTGCATAACCAAAATATATGTGTTATGGAGTGAATCATGTATGATTGTTATCTATTTGTTTTAACTTTATTTTATGTTACTGCACTATTCTGTTTATGCATAACGGTAAAGTTATTATTCAAGAAAAGTTTTGGAGTACTGATTCACCCCTCCCCTCTCAGTACATTATCTTTCCATATTGGGCCTAACAATTGGTATCAGAGCTTCAATCTTGGAAAAGGGTTTAACTACCTAAAGAGAAAGATCTTATCAATGGAAGGCTACAAACAATCTCGGAAGATTGTATATCTACAAGAAGAGCTGGATCATGCTAATCAAGTGATTGTAGACATGCAAAGGCAAATGCAAAAATCTCTAAAAGTAAGAAGAAGATTATCTGATGACTTGCAGGATTCTCAAGAGTTAGTGGAACAAATTGAGACATCATCTGAGAATAGTATATTTGAAGAAACTGAAGAAATGATTGGAGTATTGAGAGAAAAGAACAAAGCACTAGCTGATCAACTAAAAGCAATGAAAAGAGAACATGAACATTTCAGCACACAAATGACTGAAAATCTAGATGCATTAAGGACAGCTGAGGATAAAGCAAGAGATCTACAAAGAGAGAAACAACAACTTGAAGTCTTAGTATCTGATAAAAATGATGAAATCATAAGATTGATTGGAATTCAACAAAATATGACAGATCAACTAGGTTATGCACATCATGAAGCAATTTTGAAAAATGATGAAAATCAAGCATTGAAACTTGAAGTATCAAGGTTGACCGATGAACTTGAAACAGAGAAGAAATCCAAAGAAACATTGAAGAAGAGTTATGAAGCATCAAAGATGTTGGATGAGCAACTAAATACAAGAAGACCCAACAGAGATGCAGGACTCGGTTACAAAGGAAAAGACTCTACCGAGAAAGGAATTCATACTATTGAGAGAGGAGAATCATCAAAGCAAGCTGGAAAAAGGATTAACATAAAAAGAAAGAAGCCTATTTGCTACTACTGTGGAAATCAAGGTCACACTGCCAACATATGCCAAATTAGAAAAGGTAAGCAACCGAATATCACTAAGTCCAATGATTATTGTTACAATTGTAATAAATATGGTCACACATCTAATCAATGTAGGACAAAGTCTGTTAACAACTATTAGAAGGCAAAATTCAAAGGGTTTTGTAGAAAATGCAATAGATATGGACATAGTACTGAGAAGTGCTGGCTTAAGCAAAAGAACTACATGTGGTCTGCACACCGAGCAAACACTAGAGGTTATTGAACTAACACAGATCCTTACCGACAATATGCAGCAGTACCATGGGATTACAATACAAGGATATGGTGTGAATGTTGTGGAAGATATGGACATATTAGTGCCAACTGTTTTATAAAGTTTGGAATGAACAACCAAAGATCATGGAGAAATCCTGGTATGGCATGTTTTCATTGTCACAAAGTTGGACATTTAGCTGGAGATTGCAGAGATCAACCTAGAGGAGACACTAAAGAAATAAAAGAAAAATTAAAGATGATTTGGAAAAAGAAGGAAATTGTGTCAAATGAAGAAAGCACCTTACCTACCGAGTTAGGTGCACCTATTCCAAATTAATCAGCAAAGGTATGAAGGGACTGCATTCTTTGAAGGTTAAAATCATAATAGTTCCTATTCTATTATGTACAAAATTCAAAATTTGCATAGTTAAGATGCGTTAGTAAGTCTGAAATTCTATCAAAAGTACTTTATAGTAAACCTATCAAGTCGGTGAATATAGGAAGCCTGTCAAGTCGGTAAATGAAGGAAATTTGGTTACTCGGTTAAAATGAAAAAAAGAGAGTAAATCGATTAGAACCGAGTGCATTTAATGTTTTGACCTAACCCGCACAGAGCCCGATAAGGTATTTTGTGTACTTAAAAGCATTTTCATGGTCATTTACACTTACCAAGTTTTCAAAAGAGTAGAGCAGAGTGAATCAAGGCAATCAAACCTCATTCAGAGTGAATCCAAGGTATTTACATAAAATCTCATTGCATTGTTAAGCTGGTTTACCGATCTTATCAAATTGTTATTATCTGCTGAGTGTGAAGTATTTGCCGTTTGTAAACTGTCAAACCGTAAGGATAGTTTGCTAAGTTTTACCTGAAATCTACAATGGCGCCCAAGATCCAAGATCCCATTTTTGTCAAGAATGTAGAGAAGCCCTCACTGAAATACACTTTGACTCCTAAAGTCGCCTCTGAACTGGATGACAAAACCACCTTTTCACTCATCCCAGATCGAGTCTTGTTAGTTGAAGATGTTAGATTCTTCACCAAATGCCATGTTGAAGAACTCGGTCATGTTGAGATAAGAGATACCTATGATGAATTGTGCACAAATGGTAAATTAAACAACAAGTATGAACACATCAAGATCAAAGGATTGACTAAAGCCCTAACCTACCCTCGTGTGTTCAAGCCCCAATGGGTCAAGTTTGTTTTGAGCAGAGTTCATGATGATTTCATGTGGCTAGAAGAGCAACCATTCAAAATCACCAAGGAAATCATTCATGTGATCACCGGTTATCCTATCTATGATCATGCACGAGCACAAAAGATGATATCACAGAAGGAATTAATCAGTTTAACTGGAGTTGAATATGATTACAGAGGACTGAAACTGAACAATGTCACTGATGCAGAACTTCTGTTTTCCATTAGAGTAATTGGTTACTGTTTCTTCCAATCTGCAAGGGAAAACAATGTATCCTATGTTGCAGTTGACATAGCTTATAAAATTGTGAAAAAGGGAATGAAAATTGATTTATGTGAAGTGTTACTGAAAAACCTGTTTGAGAACCTGAACACAATAAGGAAGCCGAAGAAGAACAACTTGGCAAATACACTAAAGTTTGGTTCACTTCTTGTATGAATGTTTTTCTACTTTGAAAAATTCTTTCCATCAGTCGGTAAAGTAGTTTGGGAGCTACACCAACCAATCACCCATTAGATTAATGACTTTATCAAGATGCTAGGTGATAATTTCAATGACATAATGGATGATTATTTCAGAAAATTTCAAGAGAAGATGCACAATAGGTACTAGATTCCACCCCAGCTAGTGGAGAAATATAAAGATGATATATGCTTTGAGGTAGATACTGATTACTGTTATGTGAATGTCGTGGAATCGAGAAATCAATCTTTGCCACCTATGGGTTATGAGATTGACTTTGATATCACACAACAACAAATTGATGCATATCTTTCATTACCAAGGCATGGCACCAAACTGAGGTATGGAACCTATGAAGAGGTGAAGGGAAAAGTAAAAATGAGCATTGTAGTACCCAAAGCTACAAGGAAAGCAACAAAGATGATAAAGGTTTTAACGGAGAAATTCGGAGAAGATTCTTCCTCCACACTTGTCAAAGGCACTCTTGCCATCACCGAAGAGGAATCATAATCTCAAGAGGCAACAATAACATTGAGCACCGAGCTGCCTAAGGGTAAAGTATTGAAAAGAAAGAAATAGGACATTTCAAAGGCCCTACCGACTCCTCCAACGAAGAGACCTAATACAAGAGCATCAGCTGCATCACCGAGTAAGAAACAAAAGAGTGTTACTGCTCCTAAGGTAACCAAGACCTACAAGAAATCTACTCGGAGACTCATTTTGGTAAAAGAGTCTAGTGATATAGAGTCTGAGGATGCCAACAAATTCCAAATTGTCAAAAGCATGAAGGTAAATATACATAGTGTTGAAAACTTCTGTGCCAATCTAAAAGAATATGGTGGATTTGGTTATTTTAGATATGTCAAGTATGAAACAAGAAATAATGATGAGAAGAGACAAATTGAAGAAGCTGTCATCTATACACTTCTAAAGTTTCGGCTAGCTCCATTGGATACAGAGGAACAAGTGCAGGAGATGATAGAAGGCACTACATATGCAAAACTTGTATCTAGTGAATCCATTTTAGAACAAGTTCAGCCTTATCCACCGATCACTCAACTTGTCTCTATCGAAGCTCCTCAGGATACAACACAAGGCACCGAAGGTCACAAGTCTGCAACAGGAGAAGAGACTACTCAAGACCAGACATCTGAAGCACCCTCAAGCACCAAAAATGTAGCAGCTGAGACACCCAGTACCGAGACACCAAAAGACACCACAATAGCTACAGGAACCGACCAAAGTGTTGCCTCTACTGAGCAACCTATCGAGGGTCAGCAAGCCTCTCAAGCTATTGTCTTGGTCCAACCAACCAAAGGTAAAGAGAAGAAGGTGAAAAAGCATAGTTTCAAAGTTGATTTATCTAAACCAATAGTGTTGCCCAATGTGGATATATCAAAATTAAAGGGGAAAGCACTCATTGATTTTGGTGAACTATGCAAAGCAAAGGTCGAACAAGAAAAATAGATGGCCATACAAAAGAAGAATAAAGTACTTCAAAAGGTGAAGACACTGCTATCTGATATGCTACCTATAGCTATAGTGTCAACCGATGCAGCCATCCACATTCAACTGGATGAACTCCTAAATCAAATAGAAACATCCGGAGTTGATGCATATGAGTACTTGAGCAAGCTAAAAGACAAGGAGCTTACTACAAAAATGATTGAAGAGGTACAAAAAGCTCTAGCTATTGGGAAAGTCAAACTTGTCAAATTCATTGCTGAGTTGTCCCCTCAACTCAAGCATATTCTTTATTTATTTCAGAAACTTTGTACATTTTCTATATTCATTAAAGATATCAAGAATAAAATTGATGCAATTGAAAAAGAGATCACCGATCTCTCAAATAAGTTGACTCCTGAGCCCAATTCAGTTTAAAATTTTTATACCAAGCTTCAACAGCTCATGGCTCAACAACTGGAACTCAGAATTGAAGAACATAAGATCCGGATGGATATAATGACACTCCAAAAATTATTCCTTCCTCATCTTTCATCAGTTCAAGAATAGATTAACCGAGCCACACGCCTATCTACTACACAAGAGGGAAGCACTCTTGATGGCTTAATATCACTCTTGGCTGATATTCAAGCACAAAATTCTTTAATGGAAAGTGTCAAAGATGCACTCTTTGTCGCACTCACCGATGCCCGAAAGAAGTATAAATATATTTTTGATCATTTACCACCCCCGGATGGGAATTAAGTTTTTGATGTTTGTCAAAAAGGGGGAGTAATACAATATATTGAGTGATACTATATATTTGGGGCGTAATACAGTTTTTGTGATACAATTTTGATACAGTATTCAAAGTATTGTATACAGGGGGAGTATACTGAGCAAAGTATGCAGAGTATCCAAGGACAGTAAGCAAAGCACACAAACACAGAACTGAGCATGCAAAAATCAGAGTTATGTACAGTATAATGATAAGGGGAGTATATCTGAATATACTATTTCATTGACTATTGTATATACTGTCAAGTATAGTCATTTTGCAAAGTATATAGATTTTTGAGTTATGACTTTGAAAGTAGTTTTTGTCAAACATCTCAACTAATGTCAAAAGGGGAGATTGTTACTACTTATCAAATTGCCATTAGTTTTTATATTCAAAGTCATATTATATACTCTAGTTAGTTAACACTACCGAATCATGCAGTCGGTACACATAGAGAAGTCGGTATGCACAGTCTAGTTGGTTACAGAGGAAAGCAGTCACAGAACGCAGTATACACCGAGCTGTCTACCGAGTATCTTTTTATGACTATCGAGCAACAAAGATGACACACCGAGTTGATATACACTGAGTGAAATGTGTTACCAAATACATTGAACTTGGACATGCATATGAAAATGTGTTACAAGATCGAGGCACATCTAACCGTTATTACATTGGAAATTGCACCAAAAGATTGTGTATGATTTTGAGGTCAATCTAACCAATGAAATATTTTGTATAGTTATTCATTTGAGGAATCTTGTTTGTAAGATCGAAGCAATGAATTGGATCACCATCTTAAGAAATCTATTTATACAACATGAGTTAAGAGTGTATATATGTGTGTAAGAAGACTGTTATAGAGACACAAAGGTCATCGAGAAGGTTTTCAGAGAATAGTCGAAGAACAGAGTAAATAGAAGGGTTTACCGAGTTACTATATGGGTTACCGAGGTATGCTATAACCAAGGTAATCTATTCTGAGCACATAGAATCTGCTATAACATTTCAGATGTAAAGTTGCAGATATTTGTAATGATTATATTGTAATATTGTGAAGTTGAAAGAGAAACCTTTAACTGGGTAAAAGACTCTAATCAAGTCTATAAATTGTAAAGCTTCTGACCAGGTGTAGCATTCAGAATAAATGTTGTAAAATCCTTTAGCAAGGTAGATCTAACAGATCTTGTTACTCCTAACAGGGCAAGCTATCGGAAATAGCTAAAATGTAGCTCTAACCGAGCACTCTTTATTATTGCAGTAGTGAAGTTGTGGGTACCATCTCCACCGTAGTTTTTCTCTCTAACCAAGAGTTTTTGCGTAACCAAAATATATGTGTTATGAAGTGAATCATGTATGATTGTTATCTATTTGTTTTAACTTTATTTTATGTTACTGCACTATTCTGTTTATGCATAACAGTAAAGTTATTATTCAAGAAAAGTTTTGGAGTACTGATTCACCCCTCCCCTCTCAGTACATTAGCTTTCCATATTGGGCCTAACAATATAAACATAAAAAATAGTTAAAAACATATTTTTGCACTAAAGTTTCAAGTCATCAATATACACAAAAAAATTGAAGAAAAAAAGTTAAAATTTATTATATAAAGTGTGACGCCTCGTGTAACTTCAATTTCAGCATTTTATCAACAACTAAATTATAGTGTTTACTTTATAAGAAAGTATATTCAAATATTTTTTAAATTTTAAAAAAAAATTACAAAACATAAAATACATAAAAAAATATGCATTTTATTACTTTACATCATTTTAAAATTCAAAGCACATATATCACTTTTTTTTGATTCAATTTAAAAAGTTGAATCAACATTGGCCAGTTCCTTTATAAAAGTGTGACACAACTTTGTGCTTTTACCCTAATAACAACATCCAACAAGTTTCATCCCTACCTCATCAGACTGAAAAGGAAAGTGAAACACTTCATACTCTGTTATGCAACTGTCATCATGAAAATTGGTTTCCTCATTTGTTTGCACCTCTACAACATGCTCATCATTAAAGTATTCTTGCAACACATGGTACACACATATTACAAAAATCAAAGGAAAATTTCTCATATGCTGGTCCATCAAATATAATAACTGTTTTACAAATATCTATATCTAAACAGTCGATATTTTAAAACCATTCTATTTCACTTCTATTTTCCATTGTTGTAGCCAGTGGTTCTTTATCAACATTGTGTACATTCAGATCACTGTATGATGAAGAAACATCATCATTCATTTTTTCAACGAAAATATCTTTATGTACAGTAAAACATTCCAATTTCAGTTTCAAAATGTCATGTGGAGTAACAAAACAACAATATTCTTCATCTATTTCATAACCTTGGTCAATATCAATCAACTCCACACTCTCATATTCAATGTCAGCATTCGTAACATCATAAAGAAAATAACCTTCAGATTCACTAATCACAAATGTTTCTAGATCAATTTTATAAAAATCCTCAAAACTATCAGAACTATAGGTTTCAGCATAACCTATTTCATCTTCTTCAATCCACCATTCTTTACATGAAGCAGACTCCTCGCACCAAACCAATTCACTATATGGTGGATCCATAAACTGGTCTAGTCTAATCTCCTTATTACTTGTTGATTTTTGAGTTTTTTCATACACAACTGTTTGTAATGGAATAATTGATTTGTAACTATTTAAAACATCATTTTCAAGGACACACACCTCACCTTTCATGCACCTTACTCTGGGTGGATCCTCGTGGCATAGATACAAGTTGCAACTTACTCTCATCATTTGAACACACCACACAATTGTCTATCTCACAGATATTATTAGAAAAAGCTGATGGCATCTCATCATCTGAATTTTCATTATCATATATAACTACTTCCTGAGAGACTGAATTCATATCATCAAAATCTTGCATACTTGCATATGTTTCAGACATAAAACTTTCCAATTCTTCATATTCACTGTTGGATCTACCTGAAACACAAGACTGCAGATGAACCTCTTGTGGGATATTATTCCTAGAACAACCACTGTTATTGTCATTTGGTGAAGTGATTGATGTCATCTCCATCTTTGTATCCAATATGTCATATAATTTCTCATTAATCTTTTTTTCATCAATATGAGGAATAACCACTGTCTGGGATAAGTTCTCTTCACTCACACTTTTGTTCAAATCATAATCAATAATAGGGTTAATGTGATCAATAGGGATGTAAACACCTTGATATTGACCTTTATCTTCTGGCTCATGCCTCTCTTTAACCTCTAATATTTTGGGATAGCATACCCTTGCAGATATATAACCCCTAGGGATTCCATACTTCAAGCTGTTCTCAATATCCATTGTTATCCTATAAGCTTGATGCAAGGTTTTATGATCGTTATCTCTCAGCAGATAACTCTCTTCTTCATCAAATGTAGCCAAGTAAAAAACTAAACATACGACATCATTTGGTCTATAACTGCTAGGAATGTCATCCAATATCCTTGAAAACCTGAGATTAAAAGCAGGTACTAACTCATCCTCTTCCTTCTAGATACTCATGAATGTTTTCATAATTGAGCTTGGATTAATTCTTTCACCAAACTATTCCATGAATACTACCTTTAATTCATCTCATGACGAGATAGAACATGCTGGTAGATAAGAAAACCAATCTCTGACATTTTCCTTCAAAGATTGAACAAACAACTTCATGAAAACACCTTCCTGATTTATCTCAAAATCTCCCATTAATTTAGAAAATTCCTGCAAATGCTGACTCTGATCTTTTCCCACTGAATTCTAGTAGTTGTTCCCTAACATTTGTAGGAACATGATTTGGGAAACCTTGGATACCATTAAAACTCAATGGCTTATATCTTTCCATAAAGAAAGCTCTATTATAATTTGGTAGAGGTTGTACATTTACACTTGACATTTCATAGGGAAGTATAGACACATATTACATATTTTCATTCATTTTCCTACTTCTTTCCTTTGCCATAAATCTTAAACTATTACACTACATATCTCAAAGCATAGTCCATCTAACTTCATAAAAAATGTGAAACTTGTGTCACAGAAGTATGTAAAATAATCACTACTATTCCCTTAGTGCTTTACTCACATTCTAGGGAATATTTTTACACATAATTTTCATGAAAATATACTTGACTCATGAAAATCAGAATACCTGGAAATGCTGAAGCTGCTGCTGCCTTCTTTAACTAAGGATTTGCAAAATCACCTTCAATCCTTCAAACCTTTAACACAAATCTTTGACAGACGCCACTTCCTTGCAGAGGAAAAATATTCAAACAACTGGAATTTCTTCATAGGCCAGATTTGTTTCAACACAACACTGCAATACTTCCTTATCATCACATGGAATTATACGAATTCCATCCTCAACTTGTCGGGGTACTTCACCATAAGAGCTAAAATTTGCTTCATCTCTTATGCAAATTATTTGGTTCTTCTTCAAATAAATGCACATTGGTGCATAGATCTCAGAGTCTCAGAGTCGCCACTCACAACTTGTGAGGTATTACAAAATAATCTTAAAACATGGACAAATCTAGATAAAAATTTATATCAAAAGATGAACTACAATAGATTCTCCAACAACATTTATGAGAATTGACTCATACCGACAAGGGACAAATTAAGAAACTCTTCACTCTATGGGCAATGATTTGAGTCCTGAGACGAGGGAGAAACGCTCAACCATCAAATCACAAAAAACCCAAAAAACTTTCTACAACATTTCCCAACAGAGTCACCATTTTTGTTGGTGACTCGGATGGGATAATCTCAACTATATATTAAGCACATTTTTTCAAACCAGAGATTCTTAACATTTCATTTTCCCAACAGAGTCACCATTTTTGTTGGTTCCCATAATAAACAGGTTTACATTGCCACAGGGCAGAGACCAAGCCAATTCCTCCAAATACCTATGGAAAGCCACTTCCAACTATCAATATCCTTCAGGCTTGGACCAACTTCAACAAGGATACAAGACCCATCTACACTTTGGGCTCTGCCAAACCTGAGAGGGCAATCCATTTAGTGAACTTCTTGACCTCTGCAACTATACTTAGGAATCCACTAAAAACAAAGAAGATTATCTCATAAAAAAGCTCAACAGAAAGGGAGAATGCTCAAGGATTGAAAATCCTTCAGTGATCCTCGACCTTACGCTGGAGCATGAGATGGGCGGGACAACTCTTAGAAAATACATGAAAACTTTAACAATGAAATTCTAATATTTAAAAGATTGTTTCGAGGAGTCACAAAGAAAATATACCAGAAATCGAAAACCTAATGACATTTGCTAGCAAATACCAGTGCCTTATTCGTTTGGGCTATAGAGTCTCTGAAATGTTGCTAAAATATGATAAAAAATTATCTAATAGCTGATTTTGTTAGGAATCCCACAGATACTGAGAGCGGGGGGGGGGGGGTGAATCAGTATCTAACCGGTGAGCAGAATTTCGTGAATTAAAACATGCAGAACATTTTATAATAGTGTACCGGTATGCAAGAAATAATGCAATAAACAGAATTAAGAACATCCACATGAAAAACACACCATAACACAAGGTTTTAATGAGGAAATCCGGTGTGGGAAAAACCTCGATGGGATTTGTGACCCACAATATTCACTCACTGGCCAATAAGATAATATTACTTACAATAGGGGCCTGCACATGTAGGAAGGCCAACTGCCTAGAGCTCACTGCTCAATGGGAAGTCTCACTGACTTACAATGAGGATTATACAAATCCAATATCTTGTATTACTCTACAATAGCATCTATAATGCCTGATCCTGTACCGGTTGCTGCTCTGCTTCTTACATAAACCCTTAGCCTATATTTCGCATAATAGGTCTGCCTAATATTTTCCTTAATGCTTCCTCACTCATTTCAAATGTCTACAATGATCTCTTTTATATATAAGAGTCATTTTACAATTTTTCAAGTTGGCTTACAAAGTTTTTACAATAATAAACAAAATATAATATAACAAAATCCTGTCGGCCTCTGTGCTGGTGCTGGTGTAGAGTGTGATCTGCTAATGCTGGTATAATGCCTTTCTCGGTGCCATAGGATTGCAAGGTTTCCATCAATGATAAAACCTTCAATCACATACAATGTCTCATTGGAGTGTGCATATGCCAACAATCTCCCCCTTTGGCATTGATGGCAACACTCATGAGAAATTTCAAAAAAAATGTATCCAAAAATGTGAAGTCCAAAAAATGTTACCAAAAATGTGTGTGCTCCCCCTGAGCATATGATTTCTATGATATTGAGTTTTCTCATCCCACTACTCCCCCTTTGGCATCAATGACAAAGGTTGTCAAGATGTTAGTAGAGTTTGTAGTTTCAACCTTGTAACTGGGTGGTTACAATTTGAAAAAGATCTCCCAAAATCAAGTTTATATTGTCCATAAACTTCTTGCTATCCTTTATTGCTGTCTCTGTTCTCTTCACTGTACCAGTGAGATGCTGCAAATGCTCTGCCAGTGTTTTCTGTCCCTGTATTAGTGCTTCAGATACTTCCTTCCGTAGTGATGCTAGATAGTCCAATCTTGGACTTAGTTTTGATCTCAAATGTTTTGCCTTATTCACTATTCTTTCTCTCTCTCTTTCCAATTTAAGTAAATCTTCTTCAAAATTTGTTATCTTCTCCTCAAAAACTGATAGTGTATTAGGTGAGTTAACAAAATTATTTGCAAGTTTATTGATCTCATCCTATATCTTGCTCATCTTTTTGTCTATATCTATAGTCAAAAAGTTTGTCTTACAGGCGTCTTTGTACAGAGTTTTGTACTCTTTCAATAAATTACACAATTCCGGTAGAAGTGTGTCAAAATCTCTATTACACTTCTTTATTTGCTCATCAATTTTTGTTTTTCAATTTCTACTTTATCTTTCAATGACTCTTCCTTTATTTTCTCAATTTTTTCTGTGATATATTTACAGAGTGTATCAAGTTGTCCTAAAGAATCTTTATTGTCTATATTACAGTTAGGAGCAATTACCTTCAAAATTGGTATGGTATCATCAATTGCCTTGTAAGCTTGTGAGCTGCAGTCTATTATCTTTTTGATTGAATCTAATAGTACCTCAGTCACATTAGTTGATTTGTAGCCTAATGATGAACCAACAATCTGAGTACCGGTGGAAATAACCAATCTTGTATTGACCACTGGTAGGTCTGTTTGTGTCTGCATTTCTTTAAGCAATGGTTTTTCTATTTCTGTAGTTGCCGGCGGCACTGTTTCCTTATGTTCCTATTCTTGTTGCTGTTGTTCCTGTTTTGGTGCCTTTTGCTCTGTTTGTTGCATTGTCTCAATCTGAGTCTCTACCTTTTTCTCTTTGTCTTCTGCCAGTTTCTCCTGTGTGTTTTCAGTTTGCTCATCTACTAGAGGCTCACTAGCCATGTCAGTCTTATCAGCTGTATCTTTGTCTACTACTATGTTGATCTTTTGAGTATCAACATCCACAATATATAAGACTTCAGAATTAGTGTTACCTTCCTCTACATCCATACTCTCAGCTACCGGTTGATCTTCTGTAGCTGTTGTTTTTACCAGTGGAGTAATCAAAGGAGGTGGAGGTAAGTTGTCTCTAACCTTGATACTAGGTGGTCCACCAACTTTACCTTTACCCTTGTCTCTATCTTTCTGATAAACTTTTATGGGTTTGGGGTTCCTGTATTCTTCTTGTTTTTCTTTTTCAACTAGGAATATATCCCATCCATTTTCTGTTTCCTCAGTCACCTCATTAACTCTTCCAACCATTAAAGCAATGTGCCGGTGTGCAGTAGAAAATATTGACCCGTTGGCTTGAGCAATTAGGTCATCAATTTCTTTGGGTGAGTTTACCGGATAGACAAGTAGCTTTTCAATCTTTATTTTCTTGTCCAGTTCTATTACTTCTTGTCTTCTTGCTTCCAGTCTCTTAAATAGTTCATCTGGAATTTCATTTACTACTTCCATCAAAAACTTCTTATACATATCCATATGCAATACAACACTATTTTCAACTTGTTCTTTTTCATCAGCTATTAAAGTTTCATATATTTTCTCTATATTTTTCAATTTACCTTCCTCTGTAATTTCATTCAGCAGTATATCAAGAGGGGCCAAGTCTTTGTTTGTCCTCTTCTTCTTTTTGGGTGTTAGTTTCTTCTTCTTTGGTGTAGCCTTTCTTACCGGAGATCTCACTGCTTGTTGTTTTTGTCTTGACCTCCTGGGTGAGGGTGTGGTTGCCGGTGAGGGATCTCTTTTCCTTACAACTCTTTTGAAAGTTGTAGGCATGTCACTCCCAGAAGAAGTACCTATCAGTGATAGGTGAGTTTCAGGTTGTGGAGCTGCTAACTCATCCTCTGTTATACCGGTTTTCTTCAACACATCTTCTTTGATGGCCTTTGCTTGTCTGGAACCTTTCCTTACAACTGCCTCAACCTTTTTCACTCTTTTCTTTGATTGTATTTGGCTTTCAATAGTTTCTGCACTACCAAATATTTCTTCCTTAGGTTCTCTGGGGGCTTCTAGAAGTGCTTTAGCATATGTTTCAATTATATGATCATCTGTTTCATAGCTCATCTCGGTTACCGAAACTGTCCTAGGGATGACTGCTTCCATCTAGATTTCATCCTTCTTGATTACAAAGCATATTTCATCTTTGTATTTGTCGACAATCTTTTGTGATAACCTGATTCTTTTCTTCATTTTGGCCTTTAATGCTTGAAAGAAGTCATGAATATTGTTTTCCTTGTTTTCTCCCATGTTATTGAATAGTTCTGTTAACTATTTCCCTACCGGTATATCATATCCAAGTTCTTTGTAGCCTATATTGGGAACCTATTTTGTTATATGTAGCATCAGACATACTAACAGATTTCCAAACCTGAAAGTTCCTTTCTTGTCCTTCTTAATCTTTCCAAGGTTGTCAATTAATTCATCCTTTAACCACTCACATATATCAATCTTTGCATTATATGTGACCATATCATAAGCACTCTAATTGCATTAAATTGAAACTGAATTGAGTCTATTTGCATGAGTAGCTTTATACCCTAATATCATGCTGATAAATCTCACATTAATGTCTGTTACATCATTAACTCTTAGGGACCTTTTGTCGAATGTTGCACCAGTTAGGTTTGTAACTAGGTCATTGGATACCTTCTTGGTTTTATCTGGCCTTTTACCAGTGGTCGGTAATCCTATGATAGCTTTCACAGCTTCCTTAGTGATTTTGTGGACTGCATCTAACCAGAAAAATTCACCATGTATCCTGCTTAAGACTATCCTAATCACATCCTTGGGAAATTCAGGAATGCTAAGGATCTCTATAAATCCTAGGGTTTCAATGATCTTGTGTTCATCTTTTACATTGCTAGTTTGATCACATATCACAGTTTTAAACATAGTTTTAATCTCTTCATCTCCTAGTTCCTCAATGTTGTAGTGGATGTAAATTCTGGGGTCTTCAGCATAAACAACTCCCTTGGGAATTTGAGAAAAAGCACCTAAGGTATCATCTTTCTTTGCTACTTCGGGAACTAACTGAAATATGGGCCTAGGTCTTTTTATCACTTTGATAATAGTGGGGTTTACTATATATTCAATTACAGAGGTGGATGCCATGATTAAATACCTTTTACTACCTTTAGGATGGATGATTTCTTGGAGTGTTCTTGCTTCTTGCTCAAAATGCCTTAGCTCGGAATCTTCATGCTTTTTGTAGGTTTGAAATCTCAGTGAAATGAAATGGAGCCAAAACCTCAATTTTATAGTGTCTTTTTGCCATCTACCACATTAAATGCATGCCGGTTAAGTATTCTCTTAACATTGTCTGTCGGTAAAAAGTAATTTTCAACTTCTTATCTCTAACCGAGGGAATAATAGCACATGTGTCATTAGATTGCCAAACCCTCAAGGAAAATTTCTTCAATTTGATGAAGAACTTCCTGCCGGTGGAGCACTGGTTTGTCCTGCTGGTGAAGTATCACTCTGTCCTTCCGGTGAAGCATTGGTTTGTTCTACCGGTGGAGGAGTATTCCCAATATTTAGATCAGCTTTTCTAATCCATTGTTTTGAGAATTCTTGCTTAACCTCTTCAACTTTTTCTTTACCTTTCAAGCTAGAACTTTTCTTGTCTACCAGTGTTCCTTTACTTCTACAGAATTTTGCAATATGCCCAATCTTGTTACATGCATAACAAGTTACATTATTCTTCTGAATAGCTTTCCCATAACCTATGCTAGTTTGTGTTCTGCATTGATTAGATAAATGTCCAAATCTTCCACAAACATAACATCTCACATTCATTCTGCAATTTTCAGAGTTGTGACCAACTTTGTTACATTTAGAACATTGACCGGTGGGTGTGTTGATATTCTGATAATTTCTAGATCTACATTCATTTTCTCTATGACCATACTTATTACAGTTAAAACATTTTCCATCTAATTTATAAGCATTAGGTTGTCTTACCAGTTTGCTGTGATCCTGAGTATTTGCAGTACCGGAGCTTTCACAACCTTCAAAGCCAATTCTAGAAGTGTCACCTTTAAGTTTTTTATTCTTCAGCAAGGTGCCAAGTTCCTCTGAGCTTTTCTTGAATTTTTCTTTATGTTGATTTGCAATTTCTAGTTCTCTTTCTAAGACTTCTTTTTGTCTCATCAGTTCATTTGAGTCACTCTAAGTATGCATCAGATTTGTCTTCAACATGTCATTTTCATAGCTAAGTCTTGTGTTCTCGTTTGCTGCATCACTTAGTCTTCTAGTCAATTCTTCTTCATTCTTCTTCCTATCCTCAATCTCTTTGCAAAATCTCATAGTCATATCCCGCATCTCATTCTTTGTTGTCATGTTCTCTTGTTTCAACTTGCTTATCATATCATTAAGTGATTCCTTTTCATCATTCTCATTTTGCAATTTTTCACAAAGTTCTCTTCTCTTATTTCTTGCAACAGTAAAATTTTCTTGAAGTGTCTAAATGATATCCTGAGCTGCTCTTAAATCATCTTCTAGTTTGATATTTTTCAATTTCTCTGCATCATAGTTTGTAAGAGCTCCTTCAAGTTGCTTCATCAGATTCTCCATCTTTACCAGTGTCAAGATCTTCCTCAAGCTATTAGGCTTCTGAAAATAGAGGACACAACTCTGACACCAATTGTTAGGAATCCCATAGATACTAAGAGGGGGGGGGGGGGGTAAATCAATATCTAACCGGTGAGCATAATTTCTTGAATTAAAACATGCAGAACATTTTATAATAGTGTACCGATATGCAAGAAATAATGCAATAAACAGAATTAAGAACATCCACATGAAAAACACACCATAACACAAGGTTTTAACGAGGAAACCTGGTGTGGGAAAAACCTTGGTGGGATTTGTGACCCACAATATTCACTCACTGGCCAATAAGAGAATATTACTTACAATATGGGCCTGCACATGCAGGAAGGCCAACTGCCTAGAGCTCACTGCTCAATGGGAAGTCTCACTGACTTACAATGAGGATTATACAAATCCAATATCTTGTACTACTTTACAATAGCATCTATAATGCCTGATCTAGTACCGGTTGCTGCTCTACTTCTTACATAAACCCTTAACCTATATTTCGCATAATAGGTCTGCCTGATATTTTCCTTAATGCTTCCTCACTCATTTCAAATGTCTACAATGATCTCTTTTATATATAAGAGTCATTTTACAATAATAAACAAAATATAATATAACAAAATCCTGTTGGCCTCTGTGCTGGTATACTTCTTTTCTTTTTGCCGGTGCCGGTGTCCTGAGTGCCGATGTAGAGTGTGATCTGCTGATGCTGCTATAATGCCTTTGCCGGTGCCATAGGATTGCAAGGTTGCCATCAATGACAAAACCTTCAATCACATACAATGTCTCATTGGAGTGTGCATATGCCAACATATTTAGTCTTAAACAATACTGCCTTACAATATCGTTCCATTTACAATCCCTTACCCGAACTACTTATCAAATCCTGGTACAAGTCTTATCTCTCTGTAATCTCATTCAAGCATTTTAATTAACCCCTTGGACTAAAGCATAGAATGGAAAACTACATACATCATAACAATGCAATAAACAAATGAAACCCTTGATCCTATTTTCTCAAAAGAAAATAAAATTGCACGTAGGAGAGTAAAGATTTGAGAATGTAGTTGTATTAATCTCATAAGCAATCTTCTATCAGATAATAGACAAAAATATCAATTACAAAATAACCCATTTGAAAATGAAACTAGTAATTATTTCATTACTTGTGCTCTGCAAAATGCCATTACAATTCCTCCTATTTTTTCACGACTTTATAAAACTATATGGAACCTAACCCTGCAGACTGGACCTACTTTTATAAAGATCCTTCTCATAAATTTTAGACCCTAACTTCTGGCCTTGATTTCCCTTTTATAGAATGTTGGCATTCTACACTCATATGAGAATAGTTGATGTTGTCATTGATGACAACCAACTGGCAACCAACCGACAATAGGTTTCTACATGCACTGACAGACACCGGCACCGACAGGCACTTACACCAACATCTAGCTCACACTAGAAATGAAGTATACCGGCACACAGACCGACATGGGATAAAGTTTTGTTTATGTGAATTGTTTTGTAAATATAATTATCTTTTGTAAGCCGACTTGGTATATTGTAAAAGACTCATATATGTATGAGATCTTATAGATCATTTTGTAATGAGAGAATGAGAGAGAGAGTGAGATGATAGAAGATAGTTGTTTAGTGGCAGTGAAGGTCTTTGGTTAAGGTATCTATCTGAGCTTAAACTAGTATTGAAGCTGGCATTAGAGATTCTTTTTTGAGTAGTACATTGTATTGAATTTAATTATCCATTTTGTAGTCAGCGAGACTCTTCGTTGAGCAGTGAGCTCTAGGCTGTTGGCCTCCCTACATGTGCAGACCCCTATTGTAAGTAGTATTTATTCATTGGCCAGTGAGTAAATATTATGGGTCACAAATCCCACCGAGGTTTTTTCCACACCGAGTTTCCTTGTTAAAATATCTTGTGTTATGGTGTGTTTCTATGCTGTCTCTGTTATTTGTGTTTACTGCACTAATTCTTGTTTACCAGTACACTGTTTTGGGTTGCAAAGTTATAAACAAGTTTAAATTTTCATTACACCGGTTAGACACTGATTCACCCCCCCTCTCAGTTTCCTTGAGACTGTCATTGAATCTAACATAGAAAACAAGGGAGCAACAAGCTTTAGGCCAAAAGACACCTGTCACAAAAAACCAAGCCAAAGAGGTTGTACATAATTCTGTTACAAAATATTCCTTATCCACATGCTGGTGCTCATGATGAGGTGGAAGAAAAATATTCAACTGATTATCAGTAAAAACAAAATCACTTGAGTCATGTTGATACCAATCAGGCACTTCCGGATGGACCCTGAGATGCTCAGTCTGCTCTACACAACATTTCCCTTCCTGAAAAGGAAAACAAATCCCGACAGGAAATAATATTTTCCACAAATTAGAAGAAAACCTCCAACCTTTATGCCTTGGATAAGAGGAAATAGAAAGAGGAGCTTGGGGGTAAATATAATTTGTTGAGAAGGCATTGCAACTTCCATGTCATTACAGAGACTAGTGGATATCAATCCTTCCTTAAACAAATCCTTCTTTCAGTTCCTTGTGAGCTCCCTCTTGGAACACTCTGCCAACAAATTATAGAGTAAGAATAAAGGATATGTCATGGGTGGCTTTTCCTGATAAGAAAATGTTTTCACACCCCCTCCGACCATCCTCTGATCTTTCACAACCCCTCTGACAATGAGCAACCTCATACTAGAGAAAAAACATCCATCTAGTGTCACAAAACATGCAATGACTCCATGCATAATTCTGTTCGAACACCATCTTCTTACTGATGAAAAACTGTTCTCAAAAAAATGAAGAAGTTTGTATTCATTTCTACCCATTCTATCACCAGCCTAGTAAATTTATAATCAGAATTCCACTCAAAATGGCAGTGCTAATCCATGTGAAGAATCATCATCCTGATATTTTCTGCTCATCTTGCCAGCTATAGATTCCAGCAATCATGCCTACAACTCAGGTCATCATCATTTCTAGGCCATCACTCCATTGCCACCTGCATATGTTCACTTTTCATGAATGATTTTGTTATGATCTTATTCCTTATTGAGTGTACAGTCTTCTGCTTCACGATTCTTGTCAACAAGCAATCTCTGAATTCATCAGAGAACTCATGATCCATCATATCTAAATCTAATGTAATCCTGATCCTTTCAAATCTTTAAGATATTATCCTTAATTGTCTAATCAATCCTTTACCCAACAAAGACCTCGCACAAGCTTCCTTAGGGGTGAGTCGACATTCAAAATTTCAAACTCATCGCCATCAATCCTAAGTCGACAAGTCTGCATCCTATTCATTCTATCTTTCCCGTGTAGGCTACGACCAACAATTTCAAATTTGAAACTCAGCTGCAAATCTTACCTACCTTGGAAAATCAAATGATCATTATTTATCGATGTGGCATTTGACCTTCCATTTGTATTCACAGACCCACGAAATCATGACTAATTAGCGCCATATCATCTTTCGACCAGATTCTGTCAGTGGCCCCACCGTAGGTCTTCCTGGTCAGCTTAGGACACGTGGCATCATCTCATGATGCCATGGTCCATAACCTCCTTGCAACTTCCATCGTGGGGATATGGGGGCCGTCAGATATGTTCGCACTTTATTGCTTCATCACAGTGCCCGTTAACCTTTTCAGAATTAAAAATTGGGCACCTTTTATCTCAGAACATAACATCATCGTTCATTTTGAACATGTGCTAATTGATAGGTTTGTTAGTAAATAAGTCTTTACCGCCTGAGAAGTGGTGACACAAGGTTTCGATAGGTTATACCGCTAGCTCGTCCTTTTCTGCTAAAGACACGTGGCATCATCTCGCGATGCTGCAGTCTTTATCCTCCCTATACTTTTAACCATAGGGAAGCGCAGATAGTCAGATCTGTTATGCTTTTATCAACCGACCGAAATACTTAGGAATTTAGACTTAGAAAAAATGCAGGTGTGGGCACAAATATTAAATGAGACCGACTATAGGGAAATTATTTCTAAAATCGGTCTAACACAACTTAGCGCTTAGGAAATGAAATGACCCTGCCCATGGTAAACAATCCTTAGCCTTAGTGAGAAAAAGTGACAAAGAGATATATCATTGCTAGGGTTTTCTTCATAAGGCATAAGAAATTTTGATAAACCCTAAACCCTAGACATTGAACCTTGACAAAGGATGCAAATAAAACCAGAAAGATAACTATTTAAGCTCACAAATTGAAAATTCTCATGCAATCAATTTTCAAGGCTATCATGGGCAAGGCAAACATGTTGATATATCAATCCCTCTAGTTCCTCCTTATTCTCCTAAAGCTTATCTTGATCATCAACATATTTGTCGACAATATGATGTTATGTATTTTATTCATTACTTATCTCCTAATATAACACTGAGCAAAGATGATGCCTTAGATGATGAGGATCCTCCCTTTGAATCTACCAAAGAGGACATGGATAATGATGATAGAAAGGAGAATCTTATTATAAAGGATGTCCCTTCTTCATCTATTTAGCCTTTTTGTCCTTCATCTTACCGTTAAACAACAAATTTAAGGAAATTCATGATCAAAGTCCTTCGTCACAATTAAAAACATCCCATGAGGTTAGCTATGATATTATTTCAAAACAAGGCTATAGAGGACAAAGACTTTGAAAACAATAACAAGGAATTAAGGTCCCTACAGATCCTCCCTCACAATCTACTACAAAAGGACTAGGATATCCCAATTCATCAACGTTTATGGATGATCTTCTTAAGGTTCAAATGCTTAAGGAGTACTTTACAAAACATAGAAACTATCATCCATCTAAAAATTCTTCTTCAACAAACAATTTTCCTCCTTCCCTACCAATTGTTATACCACAAGAAAACAATCCTTCTTCCTCCACTAGTATACCTTGCCCTAAATCTCAAGAAACAAGACATATCCATATTGACAATCAAGAAAAAATAGTGACAAGAATATTTTGGAGGTTGAAATATGATAAGAATGTTACTTTTCCATTCATAAGATACATCAATAATTATAAAAACAAAGATGGTGATGTGTATTATCTCTTTCATAGTAGTTATTCTCTTTCTCTTGGATATTGTAAAGATTTTAAGGAATTTGTTATAGATCAATATGATAGATCTTGTATCACTCTTAGAACTGATCTCATGCTTTTTCTCAATATAAATTTGGAAGTAGTACCTTAACACTCAATGCCCCTTACTAAATTGCTCCTCACCCTATGACATTGGTAGTTTACCTTTATTTGGGGGCTCTTTGTCATGCGTGGTGGTACAAATTAATCTACAATCATACTTGGACAACATCATAATGGTCATTCCTTGTCTCCATGCTTGGAAGGAAAGGACAACATTTCAATTCTCTCTCTTTTTCTAAGATTGCCTTTTCCTTTGAGTTGCATTTTTCATATCTTGAGTTCCTTTCTTACATAGAGTTGTCCTCCATGAAAATAAATATATGTCCCTTGGTTGAACTTGTTCTTTGTTTGCATTGGTGCATCTTCCTATGAACAATCTCCCCTTAGTGAATGTGTGCAATCTCTTACTAAGAATCCATTAATTTGTAGCAATTGGAGAAGGTGTGTATTCTTAGTTTCCTCCTCCATTTCAAAGACATTATATTTATCAAATATCCCTTCTACTTTTGGAGGTGAATATATTTGGATAAATATATCTTCCTCTGTGTATCCCTCAAAATGATTCCTTTACACTTCTTTCAATATATCTATTTTACAACTATCTTTTCCTTTCTTATAAAGAGTCATGCCTCTTTAGCTTAGAGTTATGTACATTATTTCTTAAAGGGTATCTCCTTGGTGATGAAGGTGTGTACCCTTGTTTCTATCTTCCTTAAGACATCATTAGAGGACTATGTTGACATCTTTAGGGGGGGGGGGCATATATCATGGTTTCCTTGTAACATATTTTCAATTCAAGTTGAATATTTCCTTGTATAATGCCTTGCTTGGTTATCCTTTTCCAATTCAAGTTGTGGATTTCCTTACATAATGCCTTGGTTGGTTATCCTTTTTCAATTCAAGTTGTGGATTTCCTTGCATAATACCTTTCTTGGTTATCATTTTTCAAATTAAGTTGTGGATTTCCTTACATAATGCCTTGCTTGGTTATTATTTTTTGTAGATTTCCTTACATGATGCCTTGTTGGGATATCCTTATTACACATCTTATATAGGTTGTTTCATGCTTGAAACTAGACTAAAAGTCTTATATGAGATGCTTAACTCTTGAAACCAGAAAATGACATATATAGAAGGAAGGCAACTCATCTTGTTTTTCAACTTATTTAAGGTAGGTTGAATAGCATGATACAACTTTATAGACCTTTCAACCCTCCTTGTGCTGTATTTTTGGATGAGTGGAAATGACATAACACAACTTGCTAGACTATTCAGACTCTTCCTTCTTACATGGATCACACAACATAACACAACTTGTTTTCTTGTGGGAATTCATGTTTATGTGGATTACCTAGCATGAAAAAGCTTACTAGCCCATGGAATCCATGTCACCTCTTACTTTTTCTTCTCATGGGTCACCTAACATAACACAACTTGCTAGCCCATGATGTCCATGCTTTCTCCTTTCTTCTCCCCATGAGATCATAAATTTTCTAGTTGTTGGATCATGTTTCACCATTTGGTGCATTCTCTTTTACTTTCCATGTGACTACTTGTGTTCTTGTAATAGCATTCTGAGAATGAGATTAGTGGCTGAGACATTTTGACTATCAAGGTCTCTTCAACTAGTTTTATTGGAGCCTTTGTTTTTAGTACTAACTCCTTTGTTGTGTGTCTTTTGTCTTTGTTTATATTTTTTTGTCTTTTTCTTGTTTTGTGTTCCCTTGCTTGTGCTTGTATGAGCCAAGATCCTAAGATTGGGGGTTTATTCCTTGAAATTAGTGGTCTTATCTCTTTGTGATCTTGCTGCTAGTTTCTCATCTCTCTCTCTCTCTTCCTTATCTTTCTACTTTGTCATGAGTATTTGCATAGGCTCATACTCTCGTCAAAGTGGGAGCTAAATGTAGCATCGTAAATTATAACCTGACACAATTCACACCTCATTCTTGTGCTCCCACTTTAGCATGTCCCATCTTAATTCTCCCCTTGGCCCGTTTTGGCCTATTTTACCTCAAATATGATGTCACTTGGCTACATGGCTTAGTGGAACCCATCTTGGGACCATGCCTTCCTATTTTCCTACTTGTTTTCCCTATTTTGGGAGGACAAGGGTTCCTGGGGCGCCCCTATCCAAACCGGGGTGGCTTGGCTATCATGCCCCCCCTTAAACAAGCCCCAATTTAAATAGGAAAGGGCACTTTCCCTCCCTGATGGATTTTGGTCCTCATGCCTGAATTTGATTGTTGGAGGTCGACCTAATTATTAATTTATTTAGGGCTCCCTATATAAGGACATCCTATCAATTCATTTTAATATCACTTTCATACTATAAGATTCACACATCCACATTAGGCATTCTGAAGAATTAAAGATAATATTTCATCCCACCATATCCTTCAAGGATCATGGAGAAAATCACATCAATTTTCATGCAAGAATGCATGTTTTATTAGGTCATATTCATGTTATGTCAAGTCATGTTGTTGCATCAACATTTGTGATCACATTCAAAGAGAATTACATCATCAATCTTCAATCAACCATTGTAGATCTGAGGTATTATGATTCGACATTTACTTCAGTATTTCAACAAGAAGTTCAATTCAATTAAAATTTAATTCCTAAATTGGAGTTTGGCCTATGGAAAACCCCCATCAACAACCCTATTTCTTTCTTTCTATGTGCAGGGAATTGCCTTAGGAGCTTTAAGTGAGGTATCCAACAAAGTGGATGATGGTAATCAATATCATCTTTTAAAGGCACAAAAAGCAGAGGACAAGGACAATCAAATCTATATGGTCCTAAATATTTATAACAACCTTCTAATAGTGGATTTCCTACATCATTTTGATCCACAAAACAACTGGGTTGTTTGCCCCTGATATTGAGAGGAATAGATCGACCTTCTCCCCTCAGTCTTGATAATTCAACCCATACTTTCTATCATAGTTTTTGATATATTTTCCCTCCTCAAATATAGATTTACAACTCTAAAAGATATCTAGAACATTATGTTATTGTCATTTTATGTAAATTTCTCATTGTTTGTCCTAGATATAGCATTACAATTCAACCCTAATTCAAATTTAGTTTCAAATCTAAGAAAGGAAGAATTAACTTGATTTGTATTTATCCCTTTTAGGATTGGATCAATCAAGTTTAATTACCTCCTTTAATGTAAGGTTGGTCCCAAGAAAAAATAGTGTCTTTATCAATCCATGTGGTGAAGCCCTAATACAAACACCTTACACAATGAATAAGCCTTCAACTCACAACCTTTAATTGTCTCCTGAGAATGTAGTTAATCTTAACTTATTGCCTCAAGAAACTATTAACAATTCAACTCCAAAAACTTCCACCACACACCTTTACTACTTCATCCTTCACATTCCACACCATCCACACCCTTACAACTGATTTGATCTTCTATATATTCTCCATAATCAAGGAAAATATCAAATTAGGTTAGCTAGGATAGGAGATAAGCAATGAACCCAGTAAGTCAGCCTTAAAATATATTGAGGTGAAAGCAATCCAAGCCAAGAGATAAAGTGGTCCTAAAACAACTCATTACACCTTTCCATGTATCCCCAAACATCAACAAATTGGCACACATCTTCCAAGTTAGAAACAAGGTAGCATGTAGATAAAACATGTAACATTTAACCAATCTACCCCAAAAAATAACATCCAAACAAATTTACACAATGTGACTCATCTAGAGATAGATCAGGGCCCAAGACAACTCATCACAACCACCAATACTAGTGCAAACTCCTAAATTGATAACACAAGCAAGAGAATAAGCTTTGTTGGCTGAATAACCACAAAACATCCTAAAAACTAACTCCAGACAATATGCGATACCAAAAAGATCAATCACTATCATGCAAACCACATAGAGATATTCAATAAATGCTTAACAACATACTCATACATTTCTTTCACATGATCATGCCAACACAAGTTAGTGCAAACAAACAAATACAAGTTCTATATATTTGAAAGGCCAAAAAAAGACAATCATGAGATAGCACATTATCAAACATACTTGTGGAACAATTCATTACTTTAAATCTTAATTGAAACATTACACAAACAATATAAGTATGTCCACCAAGTCATAGTAGCAGAAAAAAAATGTAGAGAAAAATGTGTAGCAGTTTTTCGACTAGCCCTGAGAAGCAACCAAATTTCCAACATATAATATTTACCAAAGGACATTTGTGGGAACACTAGTGACCTGAAAAGATAAGAGTTCAAGATCCACAATGCCTACACATTAAATCCCAAATTGCAAGGGCATATCTTCAAGTACAAAGGAATACAAAGCCTTCTCCTAGATGGTCATCAAAACACTTTCCTGCATTTTCATAATTCACCAGCATGCAAAGACCAGAACATCCTTGTAGCACTATTTTATCACCCAAGAGAAACAAGAGATAGAAATGTTAGAGAATTTTAGCAACTAGTTATGCATTTTTTGCTTAGTTTCACTCAGTTGTGTTTTTATTCTTCTAGTTGCTTTAGTTGTGCATCTAGTTTAGCTAGGGTTGATATTTTTTTAGATCTTCACACTTTCTTTTTAGTTCTCCTAAATTTAGCTAAGGGAATATTTGTGCTTTCCTTATAAGAACCTCATTATAAATTATAATTTAATCCTACAATCTTTTCTTTTGAGGAATATGATATATTTTTCTCGTTGCTCTCATTTGTGGAAGGTGTTCTAGTTTGTTGTTTGATCTTTGATCTTGCAAGCTTATGTTGCAAAATTCAACATCGTATTAGAGCTCAATCTTTTAAATTCAACATAGTATCAGATCTATTAAAACTCAACAAGAAAAACAACTTGTAGCATGTACAAGACCATAGACATCATATCAACTTCATCACAATGCTTCTAATCCCCCTCTTAATGCTTTTAATCCACATCTTAATGCTTCTAATCCTCATATTAATATGATACCATTATGATAACATCTCTTCTGATAAAAAACAAGGCATGGCATCCAATCATAAAGTTCATCACCATCACTATTCTTCAATATAACACATCAATATTATCATAAGCATTATCACACAAGTATTAATGACTCCACAACCCAATGAGTATAGACATTAGTACCAAATCTATGGTTAACATTCATCCATGGACTTCATCATACTTTAGGAACATCTCTACAGACATGAACCATAAATGACAACACCAAAACATGGACTTCATCACAACTATACGAGACACCCATGACAACACAATATTGAGGCTTGACATCAATGACAAAAATATCCAACAAATTTCATGTCATGAAATAGGAGAAATAGAGTCTCACCTATGCCATGAAATAAGGTTCACATACCCATCATGGCATACAAAACAAGAACTAAAGTACTAGGGAGAAGACTACTCAATTTTCAATTACTTAATTTGATCATAAATAAATAATTTTTATTAATTAAAAAATATCATTAAATTTACTTTAAGTCCATGAGAAAACACTAAAACAAAAGAGAATAGAAACAATATTTTTTCCTCAATTTCAAGTGCACAAAAAAAATCACTAAATCCACTACTTTCACACTTCATATGAAATTTTAATTGAATACAAGTATGATGAAATATTATGCGAACACTTTGAAAACCATATTTGCACATTCCAACAAAAACATAGAACCAATAGATCCTATGGATCAATCTTACCTACACAACACTCCTATAACCCAAGTTTTCAATTCTCTATCATTGGTCGCGAGATTAGTAAACTTTTTCACCCCTATTCAAACTGCCATCTAGGGTGTGCAGGGAACCAAAATGAAAAATACAATCAAATAGGAATACCACAAAGTATTTTTTACAAAAGGATTCAATTTTCATATTTTTAAACATATAAAAAGGTTAAATGATTGCCCATATAATGCACATACTTGAAAAGTGATTTCACAAATAATTATACAATGAAATTATTCTATAATTCTAAACTTATGTATATAATAAGTGTATAATATCTTTCCAAGATAAATAATTAGATATACATTTTATCCAATTTGATTAAATTCTTTGAGAATATTAATAGGGGAGAGGATCTAGAACATGCTCACCCTAACTTCACGCTTCTCAAAATTATATGTGGACATTTAAAAAAAAAATCAATTTTACACAACAACTTACTTGTCAAGTCCCCTACTTAAAAACAAAATTTCAAGTCAATATGGTCACATATGATTCCACATAAACATGCATTTTTGTGAAGGTGTCCAAAATGGTCCCAAATTATCATAAGACCCATAGGTGTGCACTAAGTCAAGTTTACTTGTGTGGTGATGTGGCATCACATCATTGGTTTGTTTTTGAATATTAGAGGTACTTTTTTTGGGGTAAGCATTGACACGAAATTTTTAGGGCACCACTATTGGTCTAAAAGTGTCCATGTACTATGACATGTATTGGTACCCCTATCACCTATTGGTCCCTCTCCCCTACTCATCCTAAACACAAAGTATTGAAAATTGATACTTTTTCATTTTACATGCAACTTTACATAGAAAATTGCAATTAAACTTTCCACGTTAAAAGTCCTACAACTACAACTTAGAAGATTAATAACATTAAAAAAGAAATTCATAGAGTACATCTATCAAAATTTTTGAAAATCACTTACAATATTGCAAGGGACAATTAGTCCCAAATTACACATTTTACTCAAGTTGTCAAATGCAACAAAGGAAAGTACAACTTCAAGAATTTAATTAACTCCAAGTAAAATATTCAATGATCCTCCATATTCATAAGCCAATGATCATAATTTCATTGACTTATCAATGTGGAACCCAATATTCACCCAACTTGCGAAGGTGATAGAGTCCAAACACATATAAACACTCATATTTGGGCACAAGAAAATGCATACACAAATATGGTTTTTTCAACATATTTTAAAATACCACGAAACTCAAATAAATAAGTATGATGATAGTAGGCTAAGATATGAATTAGTACAATTTTCACATGCAAATATCCTTGTTTAGAATATTGCATTATTTATTTATTGTTAGGAAGACTTTATTGTCCATATGTTAATCCTACTTAGGTGCTTAGGTGGCTTCCTAGGTGTCATGTTGCTTATGTGCCAAGGTAGGTCGGGTGGTCAGTAAGAGGTAGTAAGATACCTTTCTTATATATTGACTCCTTTCGTACATATTTTCACCATCTCACTTAATACATTTACCTTCATTTTGCATTGCAATTATCTATTTTATTATTTTCATTTTCCTAGTATTCTTGGCAATTCTCACATGGTATCAAAGCTTGAGTAGTGCAAATGGATATGGATATATGCAAGAAACTTTAGCATGAATATTTGAAATAAAGGTTGCAAATAATGTCTAAATGTGTGTCAAGGATGCCTTCCTAAAGCTCTGAAGCTTCAATTTGATCAAATCTATAAAATTGGTCTAAAACTTATATTCAAATTATGTCAATTTATCAATATTTTGTTGATATACTCAAATGGTTTATGAATTTGGACATATTTGATGTCTACAACATAAAATTTGTAGATATGTGTTGTTATCTTTTAAAATATTAGAAAATATTTATAATTTTTTTTTTAAATATTCGTAATTTCCATATAAATTCAATAAATATTTGTAGTTTCTATGCAAAATTTGCATATATTTGTAGTTAGTTTTTGAGTAATATCTTCACTTTATTTGCTAGTATTTGAAATATCCAAAAAAAAAGTGCATAAAGTTGTGTAAATTTGGCCATGAATTACAATAATTTGTAAGCATTTGCAATTAATTTGAAGTTTTTTTTTTCAAAGTTGCATCATCGACATCTATTTGGAGAGATCATTTGGATTGATTAATAAATTTGTTCCCTCTACTATAATTCTTTGACATTCAATATAGAATTTCTATGTCTTCCAATTTAGATCTTTGTTCATTGATTTATCTAAATCAACTTTGGCAAATTTGCTGCTAGTTATATTTATTTTTGGTGTCTGAAATTATTTCTTGTTTGGCATTTGAAATTGGCCTCCGTTGTTGGCACTGATCTCCAAATCTTGGAGGCACCAAATTGGTAGTATAAGAATGAATTGATTTTTTCATGTTCTACTTTGGCACGATTTGGCTACATCTTCACACTTTTGGCTCGATTTGGAGATAAATTATAATTTGGAGATAAATTATACTTTGGCTCCATATTTGGACTATTATTTGCATTGACATTTATTAGATTCTAGATTTTCTTCTTTGTCATTGTTGCCTAGAATACTTGATTTGTTTGGGGTACCTCTTGGCATCAACATGGAGACACTTTAGAGTTCAGATACATCATACATCTTGAACTTTATTCTCTCACATTCCTTTCAATATTGATAACACAACTTTCATTCTTTTGTGGTCCTATTTCTTCCTAAGGAGAGAAATGTTGTTTGTTGGGTTTAGATTAGCTTCAACGTTTATTTTCAAGCATCTACAGTTACTGTAGGAGATTATACATTGAGGGGAAGGGTGGTTTTCAATATATCACTTTATCTCTCATATGGTAAGGACTTTTTCCTTATATGGGGTTTTGTACTTCTCATCTTTTACCTTTATTTTGGGGGAACTTTTTTCCTATTGGGTTTTCTCCTCTTCTCGATGAGTGCATTGTACTTAGGTACCTTATTAGACTTTAATACTAGGACCCACTTTTATCCTCACGTAAACTAGGCTTTAGGGGGGGCGTAGGTGTGTTAATCCTACTTAGGTGACTACCTAGGTGTCATATTTCTTATGTGGAAAGGTAGGTAGGGTGGTAGGTGAGAGGTAGGAAATGTACCTTTCCTTCCTACACATTTTTACCATCTCACTCAATACATTTACCTTCATTTTTCTTTGCAATTATCTCTTTTTTTGTTTTCACTTGTCTAGTATTCTTGGATATTCCCATAGTTCTTATATTAATGGTTTGCCTATACTGCTAATTATAGGTCTTTATTCAACTACTAACATTTACTACTATGTAGAGTGTAGACACCTAAAAATGTCTCATTAATTCTACACTAATTATTCATCTATTTAATTAAGTAATTCTTTAATTATTTGATTAAACTAATTATTTCTTCTAATCATCACATTCAACACTTCTAGTTATTCTATTTTTATTCTCAAATCATTTTAATTAGCTAACCATAACTCAAATATTAATTAAATATCAATTATTTAATTAACTGCGATTTATTCCTTAGTTAAATAATCTTTATTATTTAATTAATTCTATTTCCTAAGTTTAAATAATTTCATTTAAATTATTTAAATTAATTAATTAAATTCCTCCAATTCCCCAAATTAAAATTTCAATTAATTTCATCCAATTTCATTCCATATTTCCCCAAATTCGAATTTCACTTCATCTCATCTAATTTCATATCATCAAATTCACATGTTCCCCAAATTTGAATTTCAGTTAATTTCATGTGCATTTCAGCATTCGAATGACCAAATTCTAATCCAAATTGAAAATGAAAATCAAATTCAATTTCAAATTCCTACAACACATGCTAAAATCAGAACTGATTGATCAAATAAGTTAACTCAGTTAACTCATCAATCATCCTTTTTAACTCAAAATCAATTCAGTCTTCTAATCAATCAATTCGGTCATCTCCCCAATCTATTGAGTTCACTAATCAATCAAGTGAGTTGACTAATCCATCTATTCAGTTCACTCTTCCATCTATTTAGTTGACTACTCAATCAATTCAGTTAACAAATCAATCAATTGAGTTCACTGATCAATCAATTTCAGTTATCTCCCAATCAACACTTGAGTTCTATTTCTCACCCCTTTTGTGTTGAAAATCTATAAATTCAACCTCTTTTCATCAATTCAATCTAGCTTTTCTAGAATCATAGAATCACAGTCTTCAATATTGTTGGTTATTTTATGCAGGAAATCAAGTGCAATACCTGAGAACCACCTACATCAACAACAAGGGAGAAGAGAAATGGAAGCCTTTCTATGTCAATTGAGGGAGTCTTAGATAGATCATTTCAATTCAATTGATAATTAGCTTTATTTCATTGTTATTTAGGAGTAATAATTAGATTTAGAGTTGTGATTCATTCTTTGATAATCTTATTTATGCAATTTATGCCTATTTACTGCCTGAGTACATTTGGTGAACCCAACATGAAATCACTCTAACCTTCATTTCTATTTTGACAAAATTTGCAGATCCGTACGTGCATAGGAAATTGGATATTGCAATTGCATACACAGAAATTCGTAATTGTTGATATCATATCGCAATTGCCCTGATATCAAATTGCAATTGATTACACAAGATATCACAATTGCTTAAATAGATCGCAATTATTCTTAAGGATTGCAAATTCAATTTTTTTGTGTCGTTTTTGCATTATTTTGTCTTGCGCATCTAACCCTGAAATTTTATTAAATTCTGGAAAAATTGATTTCTACATATAAAATGTATCTAATCTAATGGCACAAAAGGTGAGATTTCGAATTTCATGTGCAAGGAAGAGAATAAGAGACAACAAAAGGTTTACCAAAGACTTCTAAAGGCTGAAAGGAAGCTCCGTGAGATCGAAGAAAGAGAGGAGATCGCTCAGTATCACTGAACCATCTATCGCTTTCTAACCAAATACAAATTCTTTGACGAAATTGATGTGTTGGCTCGCATAGTGTGGAACAATATCATTGCAGAATAACTCTTCTATCTTCTGTCTTTTTCTTCTATTTTTCTGTTAAAAAGTTTGAAAAATAAAATAAAAAAATCAAAAAAAAGAGAAGAAGTGGCAATCGCTATCACATCATATCGCAATTGACCAGTCATCATGTCGCAATTGCTTACACAGTAATTCACAATTGATGGTTTATCATTTCACATTTGATATGATACCAATTCACATTTGATTAGTAGTTTAGTTTCATTTGATAGATTTAGTTTTTTAGTTTCTATTTTATTACAGTTCTGGTTTTTACCAGACACCTTTCTATCTGTGAAAAGACATAACTCTATAACCTAAAAATTAGGATGGATAGCCGACCATGTGTTGACTAACGTTATTCTTTTTCTGTAGGGGTAGCTTAGAAACACTTCTTTTTGGTTCTTTAATAAAAGAAAAAAACAATTTTCATTAATGCTATGCTGGTTAAAATGAACACCATGTCTGTGTGGAGCAACATCTCCACTTATAATAGAAAATCATTGCAATGGAAGGTTAAAAAAGAACTTTGTTTTTTGTGTCTTTGAGGAGATAGGTATTATGCTCTCCCCTTCAATGGGTGATCAAAAAACCAAACTCTCTTCCTTCATGCTTTCCTTTATTTTTTGCAATTAAATCCTTTAGAAGGCCTACCCTCCTGAGTTTCCCTTGGGGCACCATTAAGGCCCGTGAGAGGGGAATGACCTAAGTGGCCAATGGCTAAAGCCAAGTAATCCAAGCCACTATAATCAAATGCGTATGTGATGAAAATTATGTGCGACGAGTGTTACATACTGTCACAATGACATTATGCCTCCCTCAGTGCCTATATGGTGCGTTAAAATCTATAGAGTGTAACCTCTATAGACTGGGAGACCTCCCTCAACGAAGTGTAAAACACTGCTGATTGTGACCACTCGAATGGAACCCTGTCTAAACACCATAGAAATTAGAAGCCAAGCTGAGTTAGTAACTAGACACTTGTTTTATCATAGTGCAAGGGTGGGGAAGAATCTACCCCCAAGACACTCACCATAAATCTCCCAGGATAACAGACCAATTGAGGAGCAATCTTCTTTGGTCTAATTTCCAGAAAAAGGCAAAAAAATGGGCATACCCTAGGGTGTGACATGACTATTTGAGTTGACGGAGTATCAAGATGTGGGCTGTGATAATACTTGTGACCTTTTGACATTAAGAGAATATGTCTGATATCGAATTTCCCAAATACAACGAAAACAAAATGGGGTCTTGAAAAAGATTACAACATTCATGGAAGTCTAAAAAACTTTCCTAAACAATTACTATATTCATGGTTTTATTCTTTTTGATGTGACTGTTGTGCCCTTTGCTATACTTCAACAAATTCAAAACATTGCAAGATTCAAATCAAAACAAAGTCAAAAGTTTCAGTGTTCAACAAGATCAAAACTTCAACAAGAAAAACAAGTGCCGACAACAAAACCAACGTCAAAACCAAACCTTTTGGACAAATTCAAAATTGATGAAAATGTTACTTTCAGGTGATCATAGGTCCTAGGTACTCAATTCATGTAGAAGTTCCATTAGAATCATCACATAAAGTATTCATACAAGTCATTTCACCAAAGTACCTTAAGATTAGTGTTGCATCAGATTATAGGAATCATACCTAAATCCATGGGTATTAGAGGAGATAGAGAATTCCCATTTTAACAACCAAATCTTGGACCAAACACTGACCAATTACAAATAATTGATGGTTTAGATAACCTAGCTTTGGAATTAAGAGTCAACTGTGCCCAATATGATACAGTTGAGACCGTCAAAGATTATGAAATCTGAAAGTCTGTTCGCCTTGATGAGAAACTAAGGAAAAAGATACAAAGAGAAACTCAAAAAGAAAACCATAGCAACATTCCTCAAACCATGATAGAAAAAGAAAAAGTGTCCATCATTTTAGGTATCATTCATTTATTCTTAGAGTCTGCATTGTCTGCATAGTTATCTTCAACGCATGGGTCTAAAAGGAAATGACCAATTCCCATTTGAACAACCAAATCTTGGGGAAAACAACATTCAATTAGATATAATTGACGGTTTAAATACCCTTGCTGAGGAATTAATAATTGATCAAAACCAATATGACATAGTCCATGCTATCATAGATGAAGAAGTTTGAAAATCAGTACAGGTAGACATAGACCTAGAAAACTGAATTAAAGAAGAGGCCGGGTTTGAAGCTTTCTGGCAATACATTGAAAATCTTGTGTCCGAATTTTGAAATCATAGATAGCAAGTCATCATCATAGACCATGTTGTCTGCATTGTAGGGTGTCATAGAAAAATATTTAGTTGCATTTAACCTAGTCTTGTATACACATCTTAGAGAGTCAAGATCACTTCGAAGCAATATTCATGCCATTAACACGTGCTCAAAAGGAAAAAAATCAAATGGATCCTCACAATGACCCCTTGGTCAACCCTACATGGAATATGGATCTATCCACACAACAACAAACACACGGTTACACACCCACAATAATATCAACAAACCTAAACAAGATGCCTTCCCTTGATGAAATACGACATAATTTGACAAAGGAAGAGCTCGAAGCAGCCCAACAAGATCCCGCAACATTAATGATCCTCAATGCTCTCATTAATAGTGACAAAGATATATATCTCGCTCTCTTAGTAGAAAATGGGGCCAAACTACCACCAGGGGTAGATATTTCAACAATACTGGCACAGGTTATGACATTAAACCAAAATATACCTCAAATACCCATTACAATGCAGACACAAGCAACAATTGATACAAAAACACAACGTATATCTCAAAATGCAAATATGGCTACAACCTCAATAAAATCAACAATGACACCACCAAGTGCCAATTTTACAACATGGGCAACACCAAATATGGCTACAACCTCAATACAGTCAATAGTGACACCACCAAGTGCCAATCTTACAACATGGGCAATGCCAAATATGATGCTACAAGCTCTAATATCTCACACCACTACCTTGGAAAATATAAATCAACTAATAGTCTCAGTTGGTTCCTCCTATAATAGTCAGAATATGAATCCAGGGACAACAAGCTTGGCTCAACCAAATGCTACTTCGCAATTTGCATACTTCACACATCCTGCTGGGACTTATTGGACACAGTTACCTGGTCTATCTACATTTCAACAAGCTCAAAGGTACCCAAATACTATTCCTTTTGTAAGGAACATTCATCAAGTCAACACAACAATAACCCAAACAAAAATTCTGACTCAACAAATGGAGAAACTTCAAAAGAAAATGGCCAATATACAAGCGGGGAATGATAAAAAGAGCTATACCATGGAAGATCTCTGTCCATATCCTTTTGATAGAAAATTATACATGCCACCTTTTCCCCCACATTTCGAAATGCAAAAAATTGACAAATATAGAGGGAAAGGGGATCCTCGAGATTATATAAGAGAATTCTTCACGGAATGCATTAAAGTAGCTCACAATGATACATACTTGATGAGATTATTTTCAAAAAGCCTAGGAGGGACAACACCAGAATGGTTTTCGCACCTTCCGCCAAAAATTACTTCATGGGGAGAATTAGCTGAGTTATTTATATCCAACTTTGCCTTCAACATAGATAATCTAATCACATTAATGGATTTGTGTGCATCAAAACAAAAATAAGGTGAGACTTTCACTTCATTCTTACAAAGATGGAGAGGCCTATATCGTAGATGCCTCAATCACATCCCTGAAGCGGAACAAGTAGACATCTTTAATGAAAATCTTGTGCCTCCAATTAAATATGAGAAAGGCCTATTAGAACAAGGGATATTGAAACACCACAAGGATAGTGGACCAACCACCAGCACAAAAAATGAGAGACCAAAATTTTGGTCTAGAAATAAGAATGTCACAAACGACGGAGTTGTTGATGCACGTATTGTGAATAGAGCTCAACCAACAATATCTTTACAAGGACCAACTGATAAGAACCAGTCTCAGACAAATGACACCAATGTGTTATAATCAAATAATCCAAAGGCCTCCAAGGATAGGCACACCTAGAAGGAACTTCACACCCCTTGGAGAACCTATCGAATCAACACTGAAGAATTTGATACAAAGAAATGCTATAACCTTACCGGAATCTAGGCCATATGAACCAAGTCCATTTAAGCCCTCTTGGTGGAATGACAATGACTTCTATGAATATCATCGTAATAAGGGTCACAAGACAACAACTTGCTACAAATTGAAGAACCTCATCCAAGATCTCATCGATCAAGGTGAAATTACAATGGATAATAAATCACCAAATATAAATCATACCATTTTCAAAGATCCTTTTGTTTAACATGACAAGGGAAAGGCTTCGAGTTCTAATACACAAGACAATACTGCCAATTATACCAATGTAGCATTTGACTATGCCATTAACACACTAAGTGAAGGACATGAAATGGTAGCTACAATCATAGTGAATCGTAGAAGCAAAGATTGTGTCCTCATTACAAGAAGATCGAAAGTCACATTACAAGGAGTACCTCCAAACCAACCTTCAATAACTAACAACTATAATATGGTGGATCAATTGAAGAGAACTCTAGCCCAAATTTCATTATTTGAGTCGTTGCGCATATCACCAGCCCATAAAGAAGTCTTGGATAAATCCTTACAAGATTTGGTTGTTGCTAGGGACATTGATGAGAACACATCTCAATCAATGGTGGGAAACTTGTCATCCTCAAAGGTCACATTCACAGAATAGGATGTTCCTGCAAACTGACTCATGCATAATGACCCATTGCACTTAGAAGCTTTCATTGACCGAAAAAAGGTTCAAAGAGTACTAATAGATGGTGGCGCAGGCCTCAACATATGCACTCTGAATTTGATCAAAGCTCTAGGATATTCTGAATATTATATTGAATCTACTAAGAGAATCAATATAAAAGCTTATGATGATGAGGAACACCCTTCCAAAGGTATGGCGACTTTACTAGTATAAGTGGGACCGGCTACAACAAATATCGCCTTCCAAGTACTAGACAGAGAACTGGGGTACACTATGCTGTTAGGTCGCCCATGGATACATACGATGCAAGTAGTACCATCAAATTTTTACCAATGTGTAAAGTTCCCATACAATGGTATATAGATCACTATCCATGGTGACCCGAACCCTTTCCAACATTGTAATCATTTAAGGGCAAGCTCAGACAATTAGGTACCAAACAATCAGGAAGCTCCTATTCACCTACAAATGGAATCATTATCAATTAAAGAAATAGAGAAAAATACACCAACTACATCTTCTTTTTATATTAAAGAAGTTGGTTGTGGAGAATATTATATTTTAAGCACATCAGATGACAAACAATCATTATTTTCTCCCAGGTCCTTTGGGAAGCCTCATAACACAACAATGAAGCAAGATAAAGGCAAAGAAATAGTAAAATATTTAGATTCTTGTTCTTTCATTAGATGGGGAGATCTACAAGAAGAATCTCTAAATGAAGCTATTAATCACTGGATATATAGAGAGGAGGATGACATGGTAGTACCCAGGATACCTCTACATCAATATGGAAATGACTTCAAGATGTTACAAAAACATGGTTATGATGGCACCACAGGATTAGGGCTACAAGAGAAAGGAGTATTAGAACCTATTTTACCACATGAAAACCCAAAGAATCAAGGCTTGGGATATAAATATGTGCCACCAATAACAAAATCTAGACAACAAACATTGGATATATTGAACAGGCCATAGGCACCCTCAGCTTTCATACCTATAAGCCAGATGGATTTCTTTCCACCTCAGAAAATAAAGAAAATACCAACATCTCCTATCACAGAATTAGATGGTGAAGACACGGGGCAACTTTTGCAAGAACCGAACATAGAGACAACCAACAGTACAATACTTGAATCATCTACGCAAGCAAACATGGTAACAGATATAAGCTTAACACCAGCAGATGAACCAAATCCTTGGTTATTATCAATACTCTTGCCAAGAGAAACAACTTCAACACCTCCATTTGAATCAGATGAAGAAAGACTACAAAGACTAATACCAAGCTTAAGAAGGGTATCCATAATATAAAGGAGATCCACTCAAATTCAGTTACCAGAACAAGAGGAGATAAGTGATACAAAATCAGAAGGTGAAACATACAGAGAAAGCGTCACAGATTCTCATGACTATGGATTTCCATCTGACAATGAAGACAACTCGTCACCAATATATGATGAAGAAATAACATATCATAATCAAGTATGCATGATATCTAGATCCTCTAAAATGACAAGAGACAAAGACTTGCTCCTCATGCATCCATGTCTGATTGAATGGGGGCAAGAAGGAGAGCCACAATTAGATTGGTTCCAAAATGATGAAGCTATAGCAGAATTCTTGGGTGTGAGGGATGGAAAAGCTGGCTATGCAGTAGATCTAGACAGAACTACATATTTTGGAGAAGTAAGCTCTTCACTTAATCACGATAGTGATGATAAATCCAAACACATAATAGCTGCCCTACCTGTTGGTAAAGAATGATAAACATTATTGGTAGAATAAACTGAGGAAATCAACATCGGCGATGCTGAGAAGGTTCGTAACATTCACCTGGCAAAATCCCTCGATCCGATGGAAAAGAGAAATTTATCAAATTCTTTAAGCAAAGACCCATCAATTTTGCATGGTCTTATGCAGATATGCCTGGATTAGACCTGTAATTAGTCTTACATCACTTACCTTTACTTCCAGGGGTAAAGCCATACAAACAAAAGCTCAGGAAAATGCACCCGCACATAGCCTTGTTAGTGAAAATTGAATTACAAAAATTATTAGATGTGGGTTTCCTCAGACCTATAGACTATGTTGAATGGATTTTAAATATAGTTCCTTTTGTCATAACGAAAGTAATTGGAAATGGTGCTTATCATTTGCAAACAATGGAGGAAGATTCACTCACTGATCCCATCAACAACATGCACCTAAAAAGATATTACATCTAAGGGTGGGCTCATTTTTAGTACTGCATTTGCATATTTATTTACCGCATTGCATTACCCTTTCTCATATAGTTGCATCAATAAAATAAGGTGATTATCTAAGTCATTCACCTGTCTGCATTGAAAAGAAATGAAACTTGTCTCATTTCCTAGATACTTGTTCATGAAGTCTTTAGGAGGCCTTTAGTCATTCATCTTCAACGTCACATTGTGATTACGCTTTAATATCCTTGGTTGGGTAGAACTTTCCGTATCAAGTCTTGTTACCAAAAATCTATCAATTGCCATATCTTACACATTAATAAAAAATTCTAAGTCATTATAGATACCTAGTTGGTCATGTGGCTAGTGAAAAATCCAATATTTTCCTTCAACACCGCTATAATTGTCATACCCAAGTAGGTTTCATTACTTACAAGTCAAGGAAAGAAAATAAAAGAAAAAAGTGTTATGTCAATCTCAAGGCAAAAAAAATTTTTTAAAAAAATGATATATTATTGAAATATCACGCATACAAGTGCAAAAAAAAAGAGAAAGCTTGATTATGGGAATATGCAAATAACTCCATCAGGGCTATGGACGCCTACTGGAAATGGAGCAATATTTGAGAGATTATAGTGCATAACCTCGTCGGAGCCCTAAAGGCTTACTGGCGGTGAGGCTATATCAAGGTTGCTTTTGAAGTCAAAATAACTCATGTAGCTAGCCACATAGGATTCTAAGGGTCTTTGATGGTTATTAGAATCAAAATAAACTCAATTGCACACACATAGGCAAAAGAAGATCAAAATTTCAAGAATTGACGGAGAATTTTTTCACGCCTCCATTCATAAATCTTGGTTACATAGTGTGTTAGGTTAGATGGTCTAAGTCTTTTGAGAATGGATTGAACTCCTATCTCTGAAACATTTCACACCTTTAATATAATTAGTGCATTTCAAAATGAAAGAGACACACACTCATCCTTGTTTGAATAGGAATTGCATTTTTGTCATGCATCCGACATTTGCATAACTCATATCAAAAATTCATTGTCCCCATCACATTATGAATCATCATGTTAGGTCTGCATACTTGGGGGCATAACTAAAAAAATTCTAAAAATCATAAAACAGTCATGAAAAAATCCTAAAAAAAAAAAAAACAAACCTGAAAAAAAAAAATCGAAAAACAGTTCTAAAAAAAAAAACTAAAAAAATGATCCTGAAAAAATACCTAAACATTCGAAAAATGATTCTGAAAAAATAAAAAAAATTCAAAAAACAATACTGAAAAATACCTAAACATTCGAAAAACAATCCTAAAAAAATGAATAAAAAATATTCAAAAAATGATTTTGAAAAAATAAAAAACACTCGAAAAATGATTCTAAAAAAATCCCAAGAAGAAAAAATAATCAACATCGATTCGCAAAATTAAAAAAACATTCAAATACCAATTTAAAACTTGTAATAAATTGTCTCGCAAGAATCAAACACCCCAACAGATGTCCAACAAACACTTCGCACGAAGTTAAACAAAGGATACAACTAACTTGTCAAAATGTCTGCAATCACACTGATCAACTGTCTAATATATCGATTTATTAAACTATCAATGTGATCAACATCTTGTCTTAAACAGAATCGGTACACTCGAAACTAGACAGTTTAGTCTTATATGGGGTTCAAAAATTCTGAAACCAGACATTATCAAAATCACACCAAACATATCAAAGCAAAGGCACAGTCAGTCTAACTGCTGAGTTTTGTCTATTTTGGTTGACTCTTTTTATTAAATTGGCGAAGATCATTGCTTTTAGCTACTCAAGAATGTCCAAAAAGTGACTAGAGAAGCCATGGTGGGCATGATTCTTGTCTTTGTTTGTTGTTTGTGGTTTGAACCGATGAAGTTCTGGGGCAATTTCTCTAGTGGGTGTCTGTGATAGGAGCATTCAGCTTGTGAATGCCACACATACCTTGATCCCTAGTGTAATTCTTAGAATGGAGGATTCATTCCTTGTCTGTTACGTGTTTGTTTCTTTGCAATGAGATATCTATACATCTTGGTTCGTCATACCCTGGTGTAATAAGCTCCATTGTTATATAATAAGGCTCAATGATGATAATGTATTGCGCTACAAATAAAGCAATGAAGACGTTGTCATCAAAATTTCTATCATATCACCCATTATCACATCAAAATATGGCTTACAAAGATTGATTCAATTCATTGGTTATCTTCTATCTATTCTATGTCTAACAACTAACAATTCTTCTAAGATCTTCAACATGTATTTTGACATACAAAAATATATAAGAATCATCACATCACATATTCATAATCATAATAAAGTTTTCATCAACCATTATTCATCACAACATAAAATCATTGAATGATATCACATTCATATTGCATTCATCATCACAATTAAAAAAAATAAAAAAATAAAAAAAATACAGTGGACCATGAAGTTCACCATCAAAAGCTCATCAAGAACATATATCATATATATCATATAAAAATGTGTCAAAATACATCATATCTACAACATCAAAATAAATATCCAATCTCTCAACCTGCACTGCCTCTATCAGTAGGTGCATCTTGACTAGCTCCAGCCTATCCCGACGATGCTCTAGGTGGACCCATCACTCCCCCACTGCTAGTCTGTAGAGAAGTAGATCAATTCAATCTTCTTCCCATGAAAGCACTAAAAATAGGTTCCCTTTGACCCTCATGGGTAGCCCTCTCATAAAAATGCCGATAATAAATAGCCTCCTATGCTACAACAAAATATCTATCTGTCTGGCTACATGCCTCCAACACTGACCCAAATAACTGATCATATGCATCCATAGTGATTTGAGTCCTCTTAACTACCTCATCTCTCTCCCACTGCAATCGATCTATATCAGCAACTATCCAATCTCTCTCCGTAGTCAGATCCTCTATCACCTATCGATACTAATCCCTATCCTCCATCCGTCGTTGCTGCAAAGTAGCAACCAAGTCCTCTAAATGCCTAACCCGATCTCTCAACCCCTCCTCATCTCCTCTATCCACACCTACAAAATCTACAACTTGGGGCATCTGCACATCATAACCATCATCCCCACCCTCATCTCATCACTGCTCGATGATCCTGATCCTGAATCATCACTATCATCATAACTGCTCATGGATGCAGTCTCTCCACCAATATCCACATCCTCTCTATCACTATCCACCTACTTTGCAACTATTGCTATTAGATCCTTACCTCCACCTCTACCTCCTCCACCCCTATCCTCTCCACCTCTCCCTCTAGGACCCCTGCCATGTCTAATCTGCTGAGCACCAATCAGAACTGTCGGATCTGTCAAAGGTATAGGCCTATGCTGTATCCACCATACACTATACTGCGCTGTGGACCCTAGATCCACTTCACCAGTCTGCCATCCCCACAAAACAAGAGCAAGAGCATCAAAATTAGCAATAGCAACATGAGGCTGTATACAAGCACCCCAATCACCAACCTCTCGAGTAGTGCGAGAAAAATAAGTTGTCACGTCTGGAATACCTTGTACTTCCTCGAACTATCTGAGCACATGGCTAGGCAGATGCATATCAATAACCTTGTGGCTACCAACATCTCGACCAATAAGATATCTCTGCTGTCGATAGAAAGGAAGATGCTAGGCATCATCAGTCCAACTAGGACAAGTAAGATAAGGTCTCCATGAGAAGTACTGGAAGTTATCAATCTGATGATGCCCATACAAGATGTTACCTGATGCCCTATGCCTCACACAAATTGTATATCCATAAGTATATGGCTGCTCTGGCTCTAAATCTATATGTAAAGCAAGATGAAAGATAGCTATGTGTTCCCAAGCCCATGTCTGAAGCAAAGTAATACCACATCCAACTGATTTCTGCTGTAAGTAAACAACCCCATGCATCTGATGATACAAAGTGGCAAGTAGACAAGGACCCCAAGCACACACATGTCTGTCAATAATCATATCATGTATAACACGTCCCCATCCAAGAGGAAAACCATGGGCGTATCTACCAGGAATCAATAATCCAACAATAGTACAAGCAAGCACAATGATGAGATCATCATAATCAAAATCATTCTAATGAATATCATAACGACCATAGATATGCAGATCCTGCTCCTCACACTCGAGCAATGTACACAAAGCTGAAATACCATCATCATGATTAAAAAAAACTCGCCTACCAGATATCGAAATGTGTAAAATACGCCACACATCCTCAAGAGTGATAGATGCCTCACCAGTTGGTAGATGAAAAGAACATGTCTATGAATGCCACCACTCAACCAAAGCAATAATCATAGCCCTGTTGGCCACGTAACCATAGGCAAATGTGCAATATAATATAATCCAACCTGTTGTAACAAAGCGGTATCCTTTGCATCCAACTCATGACGTCAATCAAGACTATCTGGCCGTGTCTGCCTAGCAAGAAGTACTGGATAATGCGTCTGCATTTGGAAAATATAAAAATGAATCAACTATGTTGTCAAAATTATCAGGACACATAAATTGAAGGAAAAAAGGCCTTTATTATCAATTGCGATTCAATATTATCATATGCGAAGCAAAATAAGAAAATGCGACATATTTATGCCAAATGCGAATCAAATGTATCATATGCGACATGATATAAGAAAATGTGATCCAAAACATTCAATTGCGATTCAATTTTGTCAAGTGCAACACAACATTAACATATGCGACATAAAACATCAAGTGCGAAGCGTTAAACTCAATTGCGACATAATTAAGTCAATTGCGGCAATATCGATACTCAATTGCGACATACATGAAAAATGACATACTAAAAAATGATTAAATTTTTTGCAAAATAAAGACAAAAACAAGCAGAAAATCAGGCAACTCACCATGCCACCAGTGCCCGGAGGTCTTTGATAAGATCACACTCGCTCGGATAAATGCAACCTTGCTCTATGACCTGCCATTTCGCTCCAAGGATGCCAAAAGCTCTAATCTCTCTAAGAAATTGTCTTAAAACAAAAAATACAAATGAGCTCAAATCCATACCAATCCTCAATTTATAAGCTAAAAAATTAGGGTTTCTTAACATAAATGCCCGTGGACCCCTCCAGCTTCAACACAGTTTTAGACATAGCAAACGAGATCGAAACTCTTTCAAACATCATATTATCACTATCTAGCATATTTCCAAAAAAACTGGTCTTCAATCCAAAATTTTCCGACCACTTTTTCTGAGGGGGCATTATACCCTAGCGTCACCGGGGTAGTTTTTCTTTCCATTTTTCTTTGAAACAATGTCGTTTCGACATTGTCTCAAAGAGGGTAGACACCTAAAAATGTCTCATTAATTCTACACTAATTATTCATCTATTTAATTAAGTAATTCTTTAATTATTTGATTATACTAATTATTTCTTCTGATCATCACATTCAAAACTTCTAATTATTCTATTTATATTCTCAAATCATTTTAATCAGCTAACCATATCTCAAATATTAATTAAATATCAATTATTTAATTAATTGTGATTTATTCCTTAGTTAAATAATCTTTATTATTTAATTAATTTTATTTCCTAAGTTTAAATAATTTTATTTAAATTATTTAAATTAGTTAATTAATTAAATTCCTCCAATTCCCCAAATTAAAATTTCAATTAAGTCCATCCAATTTCATTTCATATTTCCCAAATTTGAATTTCACTAATTATCAAATAAAGCTAATTATCAATTGAATTGAAATAATCTATCTAAGACTCCCTCAATTGACATAGCAAGGTTTCCATTGCTCTTCTCCATTGTTGTTGATGTAGGTGGCTCTCAGGTATTGCACTTGATTTCTTGCATAAAATAACCAACAATATTGAAGACTGTGATTCTATGATTCTAGAAAAGCTAGATTGAATTGATAAAAAGAGGTTGAATTTATAGATTTTCAACACAAAGGGGGTGAGAAATAGAACTCAAATGTTGATTGGGAGATAACTAAAATTAATTGATCAGTGAACTCAATTGATTGATCTGTTAACTGAATTGATTGAGTAGTCAACTAAATAGATGGAAGAGTGAACTGAATAGATGGATTAGTCAACTCACTTGATTGATTAGTGAACTGAATAGATTGGGGAGATGACTGAATTGATTTCAAGTTAAAAAGGATGATTGATGAGTTAACTGAGTTAACTGATTTGATCAATCAGTTCTGATTCTAGCATGTGTTGTAGGAATTTGAAATTGAATTTGATTTTCATTTTCAATTTGGATTTGAATTTGGTCATTCGAATGTTGAAATGCACATGAAAGTAACTGAAATTCAGATTCGGGAAAAATGTGAATTTGATGATATGAAATTAGATGAGATGAAGTGAAATTCGAATTTGGGGAAATATGGAATGAGAAAAATCATTTCATCATTCTAAAGTATTTGAAACCATGACATGATAAATACCTTAAAATTTTGGAAACTAGGAATCTAATAGATTTTTGAAATTATTAATCTCAAAAACACTTCAAGTAACTTCAACGAGTCTAATCATTTTCCTAGGCTTCTAAATCTTCAAGAATAAACACAAGGGTTTAAAAATAAAAAATTAAAGCTTTTTGCTAGTCTCCAAATTTCATAAGTACGATAATTTTAGTTGAATAATACATATACAAGCTCAAGGTAACCCTTTACCTAACCATTACAAAGAGTTAAGGATACAACCCTAACTCACTTCAACCTTTTATAAATTTAAACAACAAATGTCCAAGGTCTTAACTATGGTCCACGAGTCAATTAGATACTGAGGAGATAATAAAAAAAGATGATTAAAATATTTTTTATTTAAAAATATTAGTTTCACACCCAAATGGCCAAATATATTCAAATCAAATCTATTTTTTTTATTCGTAGTATTTTATAGACCTTATTACTTGGATCATGTATAACCTTCTATATCTTTCCAAATAATTATTTACTAATTGAGTTATCACCAAATACTAAAGCATAAAGTACAACCCAAGCAAAGGCACGAGGAAAAGGATTTTAAGGTCTGTATTGCTCCAAATTTACCCACCATGATTATGTATGAGGTGGAACCGGAATAGAAAATGTGTTGTGATGAAACCTAGAAATTTGACACATTTGCAGCATGCCCAAAGTTCCCAAGTTCAAAATGCAAGTCAATGTTCATGCTCTATTGCATCTACATGAGATTGTGACTTTGATGATTAAACTTTTATGGTTTGGTGATTGTCATACAAAATTGATTGGTAGAATTTTTTTTGGGACAAATATTAGTAAGGTTGTCCAATTTCATGGCCTTGGGGGAGTTTTGACCTGGTTTTTTAACATGTATCTAAGTGCGAGCAAGGTATAAATGGTCTAGAAAAAAGTTTCAAATATTGAAATTTTGAAGGTGACCCAGTTGTTGTTTTGGGCTTGAATGCACAATTTCAATTTCATGGAAATATAAAGTGAAATGGTATAAAAATATATTTTTTTAATTGGTCCCTTTGGGACCCAATGTGCATCAAGAAATGAGAAGGTTCAATTCATTGACTTTGTGAAATATTATGTGGCATGCATTGATGTTAATTACTTCTTTATTGAAACCAATGCAGGACTTAGAGGGGGGCTTTGAATTAGTCTAAACAAATAAATTAATGCAGCATATGAACAATTAATCAACAATACATATCAACACATGAACACCAATATTTATACATGGAAAAACCAAACAGGAAAAAACTACAGTGGGAATCAACCCACAAGAATATATCCACTATAAATAAAAAAAATTACAAAAGAAAACTCACTACTTCAGACTTACACACCAAGGCTAACTGCTCATGGGACAAGATACAAAAGGACTTGCAAAACCTAAAGCTAACTGCACTTAAGGAAAGATACAGAAAAAATGATCTAAAAAGAAGGATCTCTTGATTGTGAAGTAGTCCTTGAACTCTGCATCAAGCGATCAACATCAACACACAACTCTAATCTTAACTGCCAACACTTTGTCTTAATTCTCTGCAACAGTTTTCAACACAAATTGCATATCATTCAAACATAACTCTTTTGCTTTGCTCAAACTTCCTCTGATCTTCACTCTTTACCACATCATCTACACATTCTCACACATCCCACTCATATATACCTTATATACAAGATAGATCATCAAATCTTAAATCAAGTCGACTTGAATCAAAATATACTTTTCAAACCAAAACAAACCATTGCTCCCCTTGAGAGCATCCACAACATCAAACCAGAAAAATAAATAGGCATGAAAGCTCCCCCTGGAAAGATACTGAATGGTATGATGAATCAATAAGGATCCAGACAACTACTGAGAGGGGGGGGGGGGGGTGAATCAATAGATAGAAAACTAACTAAACTTTCGCCAAACTCAAAAACATTGAACTATAAACTTCAGTATCACTGACAGTATACCGGTTTGACTGTCATAACAAAATAATAGTATAACAACTTTGAAATTCTGAAACCATTTAACAAAAACATGCAAATACTTTATTGACAAAAGTAAAAGCACATTTCAGATTACTGTCGGTCATCTTATCATACCTAAGTGGATTTAGCAGCTAAGCAAATTAACCATAGAAAACATAACCACAAAAACATTCACCACTTGACACAATGATTTTGACGTGGAAACCCAGATGGGAAAAACCACGGTGGGGATGAATACCCACAAGTATTCTGAACTCTTCTGAAGTTCGCCCTGTTAGGAGCCAAGCCTGTTAAAGGTTTACAAAAAGTCCTATTAAGAACAGATCTTGTTAGGGACCACCTGGTTAAGGGATTGACTATAATGCCCTATTTGAAGCAATACCCTATTAGGAGTAACCTTGGTAGAGGATTTTAAATCCAAGCTAATGGATCACCTGGTTAGAGGATTTAGATAACACTAAGCTTGTTAGAGCTTACCCTGTTAAGGGATTTGAGTGTTGTAATTGTTAGAGAACAATAGGGGTTTGCTGATCTGGTGAATAGCACTACTCTGCTTGATCAGATCCTTTTCATGCTCCTATCTGCCTTCACACATACTGCAGATACACCTTCTAGTTCAGCAACCAATCAATCTTACACTAAAACAAAACAACTCATCGACCTTATAAGCAAAACAATAGGTCGGTAACACATCACAAACCTAAGATCTCATAGAGATTACAAACAAATCAGTTCAAGTAATGACCGTTGGATTACATAGAAATCATTGCATATTGTTCACGATAACTTCGATAGCTCCTTGATCACTGCTTTATCAATTCCTATAACTCATCACACGGTTTCCTTTTCATGCAATGTACTCGCTCATTCCCAAGATAAACCGTTATCTCTATGAGCCAAAAAACATTTGAAACTCTTCACATACAACATGCATATGTGGCATAATCATTACCGTTCATTATTTGATCATAAACCAATACAACTGATTCACCAAGCTCCATCGGTTAGGGTTTAGCACATCAACAGGTAGGGTTACCGGTTGATCTCACTGCTTCTCAAGTAATACCAATTTCCTTCACTATCTCACCTAACGGTTGCAAAACAACATCATAACAACATCATTATCGGTTATAATTGACATCAGTGACAACATAATAGTTCATCAATGCAATCTTCATGCAAATGCCAACAGATACATCCCCATAAAGCACCTAGATAGAAGAAGGAAGGGAAATGACCCCAAGATTCTCCCGAAGAAACTCAAATGTATCCTTTGCCAATGCCTTAGTGAAAATATTTGTAACCTGCTCCTTTGTAGAAATGTATTCCAACCGAACTTCCTTCTCAACAACTTTCTCCCTTAAGTAATGATATTTGATTGAAATATGCTTTGTTCTTGAATGCATAATAGGATTCTTTGAGATGTTTATTGCACTTGTATTGTAACACAAAATAAGAATTTCTTCATCATATGTTACCTCGATATACTTAAGAGTCTATCTCATCCACATCACTTGAGTACAACAAGATGACATTGCAATATACTCTGCTTCAACAATAGATAGGGAAATTGAGTCTTGTTTCTTACTAAACTAGGAAACTAATTTGTCTCCTAAAAATAATGCACCACTACTAGTTCTCTTTAGATCATCAATACTTCCAATCCAATCTACATCAGTATAAGATTTCAACATGAAATCTCCACCTTTTCTGTAACAAAGTCCAAATTCTATAGTAACTTTCAAATATCTAAAAATTCTTTACACTGCTTGCTCATGTGTCTCTTTCAGATTTGCCTAAAATATAGCTATTAGACAAATAGCCTACATGATATCTGGTCTAGACATAGTCAAATATAACAATCCACCAATCATCAAACTATACTTCTTTTGTTCAACTTCTAGAGACTCATCATCTTTGCTCAACTTGCATCCAATGGTTAGAGGGGTAGAAACCGGTCTGCAATCATCAAAAGCAAACTTCTTTAGCATTTCCTTAGCATACTTTCTCTGACAAATAAAAATTCTGTCTTCTAATTGATTGACTTGTGATCCAAGAAAGAAACATAACTCACGAATCATTGACATCTCAAATTCATTCTACATTTTATTAGCAAATTTTCTGCACAAGCTATCATCTCCTCAAATATAATGTCATTAACATAAACTATAACAATCAACAATTTATCTCCATCAATCTTGAAATAAAGATTACTATTTGGTGTACCTTTCCTAAAATTTCATTGAAGTAAAAACCTATCCAACCTTGCGTACCAGGCTCTAGGTTCCTATTTAAGTCCATACAAAGCTTTCTTCAGTCTGCATACCATATCTGATTCTTCTGTCAATTTGAATCCATCTAGTTGCTTAATGTAAACTAACTCTTTTAGACCTCCATTCAAAAATGCTGATTTGACATCCATCTAGTATACTTTGAAGTTCTTGTAAGTAGAAAATGCAAGAAACATGTGTATAGCTTCCATCCTTGCTACAAGAGAAAAGGTTTCTTCAAAGTCTATACCTTCAATTTGAGAATATATTTTACATACCAATCTTGCTTTATTCCTTGTCACTCGTCACTCGTCACTTGTCACTTGCCCTTGCTCATTCAACTTATTTTTGAATACTCACCTAGTTTCAATTACATTCTTGTCCATCAGTCTCGACACCAGTTCCCAAGTCTTGTTCTTTTGAATCTGATTTAGTTATTCTTCCATTTATTTTATCCAACTTTCATACTTGCTTGCTTCTTCATAAGTCTTTAGCTCAATCATAGATATAAAACAATAATTAGCTTGATCCTGAGCTTCTGTGATCTTCCTTCTTTTCTGTACACCTTTTACCTTATCTCCAATTATTTGATTCTCTGAATGATGCTTCTAAACATACTTAGAAATAGCTTTCTCTGAATTGTCCTCTTCTCCTTCTTCTTCATTTATTTCCTTCTTTTTTCTTTCTTTTAGATCACTTGTCTTCTCTAGAACTGCAGGAACAATCTCAATCTTTCACACAAACAAAAACTTAATCTCCTCTCTATCCTTGATATAATATTCATTTCTACCTATTCTAACTCCTTCTACAACTCTTTTACCAGTCTTCTCTTTTTCGATCACACATCCGGTACTATTGAACAAAACTTTAATACCCTTTTGTACACATCTGGCTAACACTTAACAAACTACGTCTTAATCCTTCAAAATAATAAACATCATCAGTCTTATGCTTACCATCAATAGAAACACTTCCAATATCTCGAATAGCTGCACCATCGTCTCCAAGAAACTTCATAGATCCTCCATCACATTTCTTGAGATTAATAAACCCGTCTTTATCACTGGTCATATGATTTGAACATCCAGAGTCTATAATCCATGTATTCGGTTCTATCTTAGCATGCAATGCAATCTTGACTGATTTTTCCTCTTTCAGTTTCTCCAAAGCACTCTCCTTATCCTCAATTCCTAAAAATAAGGATTCTTCATTCAAGTCACCATCTACTTCTTCTTCAGATGTATGTTCTTCAATAAAGCATAAGCCCTTCTTCTCCTTTATATTGAAATTGCATCTTCTAAACTTGTTCTTCTTCTCATCATCATTTGATCTCTTATAATATTCTTTATAAGTGTAATTAGAAGCATAATGTCCAATTCTACCACAAGAAAAAGTTTTCAGAGGTAACTTACCTTTATATTTCTTAGTACCTTGCTACAATCTTCTCACAAAATTTTCTTCGGCTTCATCTAGGTCTCCACTGCATTCTAGATCATCAAATCTTGAAGCATTGAATGTTGCTCCTCTCTTTTCTCTTTTCTCTTCCTCCATTTCTAAAATCTCATAGGTTTCAAAGGTACCAATAAGTTGATCGACAGTATATTTTCTCATCATTACTCTCCTGTATAGAACATCTCTGCGGCTAATAGGACTTAGGTAAATTCAACAAGATCTTATGCACAACATCACATTCCTCTAAATGTCCTTTGGTAGCTCTAATTCCATCAACAAGATCAGTTACTCTATGAATATAGTTCTCAACTCCTTCATCTTCAAGTATCCTTAGGTACTCATACTTCAACTTCAAATTCATGAGCTTAGCCTACATTGTCTTTGGATCTTAATCATATGCCAAAGACAACTTGTTCCACACAATTTTTTCTTCTTTCAAACCTTTTACTCTTCCAAACACAAAATCACTTATACAGCTGAAAGTTATAGCTCTAGCCTTTGCATTAGCTTCCTTCAACTTTATCTCATGCAAAGTCTTAGCACTAGCCTTCAGTTTTGTATGTCTAGTTTGAATGATCTCCCAAATTCCATTTGCAGTGTCTCCAAATGTGACTCCATTCTCTCCTAGTACAAAAAATTTGTACCATCAAAGATAAGAACTTTGTAATGTATGTCCTATGCCATATCAGATCTACCTCAAGCGATTAAGCTTAATCAAGATGAACCCAGTTTGATACCAATTATTAAACCCAAGGTAGGATTGAGAGGGGGGGTGAATCAGTACAAACAAATAAATTATTGCAACATATGAACAGTTATCCAAAAATACATATCAACACATGAACACCAAGATTTATACGTGGAAAACACAAATAGGGAAAAAGCATAGTGAGAATCAACCCACAAGAATATATCCACTATAAATAGAAATGGTTATAAAAGAGAGCTCACTACTTCGAACTTGCACACCAATGTTAACTGCTCATGGGACAAGACACAAAAGGACTTGCAAAACTTGAAGCTAACTGCACTTAGGGAGAGATACAAAAAAAATGATCTGAAAAGAAGGATCTCCTAATCATGAAGTTGTCCTTGAACTTTGCATCAAGAAACAAACATCAACACACAACTCTAATATCAATTTTCAACACTTCGTCTCAATTCTCTGCAACAATATTTAACACAACTTGCATATCATTCAAACACAACTCTTTTTCTCTGCTCAAAATTCCTTCGATCTTTGCTCTTTACCACATCATCTAAACACTCTCACACATCTCACTCACATATGCCTTATATACAAGATAGATCATCAAAGCTTAAACCAAGTTGGCCTAAACCAAAATATACATTCCGAACCAAAAAAACACATGTTGATCCACTCCAGGAGAAAGAGAGGACCAAAACACACATCCCAAGGATTAGTACACCGATCCACAATCACTAGAACCTAACCAACAAGATATCCACATGCTACACATCATTATAAGGAAACACCAATAAAAAAAATAAGCTTCAATGCACATAAATATATTCCACATCTTCACACACTACAATGAGACCAATAACATATCAATCATGCTTCCACAAATCATATCCGGACTTAAGCATAGGTCAAACATAGAATCTTACAACCAACAACGAACAATACCACAACTCCCGGAGAAAACAAAGATGTTTTCAGACTACATAACCATCATATCTATGATACTGAAACTATATCCAATAATGATAGCAATAATACTCAACACTAGCAACATATTCCCAACCCAAGAATATACTTTGGGAGTTTGTCTCTTGGGAATAGAAAGAAACATAGGGAAGAAGATTTTTCAACAAATTATTAAGGAAGAGAGACATAAGGAAGAGCTACAAAATATATCTTGGAGGAATTCTTGTTTTTTTGTTTATGCATTGTTTTCAACAATGATATTAGTGTCATGTTGATTTGCCATACAAACATGCTAATTGGATGCTAAAAGGAGAAAATATCAAAGTTGTGATAACATGAAGAAATGCAATTTTATTTGGCTTCATTGTCCATGTTCTTCCAATGCATGAAATGGAAAACACCACAAGAAAATGATATGCCTAACGATTAAATGCATTTCAATGCTTTGAGTTTTACGAACTTCTTGCAGTATTCTATTTTTTCATAAGGATTGATACTAGGAAGTTTGGGCATTATTTTTATGGGTTGCATGGCCAGTGAGTAGTTCAAATATTAGTGTCACAGATCTCATTTTTTGTGCCACTCACTTTGATATTGTGAAAGTTATGCCATTGATGTTTCTCATTTGGGCAAGTAACATTTTAATCTTGAAGCTACAAGATAATTTATACATCGATGCAATAATTTTACCTCATTTATGTTGGTTGGTTGTGTTATCCCTGAATTCAATCTTGGTGAAAACATGGGATAACCCTTACAATTGTTTCTAATTTGAAGCCCATGTACTCTAAGCACGTTGATTGAGGTAAAATTTTTGTTTTTCTCATTCCTAACACGGTTCTCAAGAAATCATCTTGATTTGAGTCTTAAATTGTCAATTTAAAAGATAGATACATTTTCTTTTTAGGAGTTAGATTTTATTTCTCTATGCATTTTTAGAAGTTAAACTTCAATTTTGCACATGTCTTAATACTAAGTGCATTTTGGTGTTACAGACCTGAAATACACATGTTCATGCATTTAAGGTTTTTATCGCTGAAATACATGTATTTATGATTGGCACAATTTCCATTTAATGTTAAGTGGTGGTGTTTAAATCAGTCTCTTTGTTCTTTTTATTTCATTCCTTTTGTGGTGGTGTGCCCTAGCCTTGCTTGCATTTTTTGTGATCGATTGTAAACTTCTGGAAATTGGATTTTCAACTCCTCATTTGTGAGTGAGTCATTTTTCTTCTTTTCCTTCATGTTCATTTATGTTTTTAGCAATGCCATGTTTTACAACTCTGATCAATGCTTGGTTATTATGGTTTTCCCTATGTTTTTATTTTGGTCTTATTTGTTTTTATGTCTCTGCATTGTGAATGATTTTGTTGTTGTTTGGATTTGTAATTTCGAACAACACCCTTTTTCTTTTTACCAATTGCGACCTGCACATTGTGTTACACGTGCATTTCAAACTACATACTACTGTTACCTCCTGATGTAGTTTGGACTTGTAAGTCTGAGTTACATGATTTTTACAACACATTTGAGGTGTAGTTCAAACTTGTAACTCTAAACTACATGCTTTATCAAAGTCCTATCACATATGTAGTTTGGAGTTACAATTTTGAACTACACCATCTAAATATAAACCTGATTTACATTAAGTGTAAATCAGTGTTATAAGTTTGACTTACACCTTTATATCTCCAAGTCTAATGTGGGTTTTTGAATCTAATTTGTGTGAATTTGGAGTATGACTGCAAATGATCTTGCTCAAACAAGTTATTCAAATTAAAGAAATATTTATTATGGGCTTTCTTTTCAGTACATGGTGGTGATCTTTCACCTAACTCCAGAAGATTTTTCCTAATAATTCTGCAGTTTCAACTTCGCGATAGATGATGGAGCTGTCTCCCAGTAAGAAGACCATGAAGTTTAAAAATAAAGATCCTTATCCAATCTTTCCACCTTCCTCAATGTCATCAAATATGGATAATATCAAAGATACGAAGATAGGTCATGTGGATCTTGAGGAGTTTCTAAAATGAATCAAAGTGCCTCTAGAATATTAAAAAATGGAGTCAAACATCAACAATAGTATCCATTTAGTTTTAGCCTTTCCCATGTCCGTATAGAATCTAGAATTTGTACTTGCAATGGCTAACCATTTTGATCTTGAAAGTAGGAGTGTAAGGGATGTTGATGTTTAGAAAGTCATTAGGTTAGATGAAGAGTTCTTTGACACTATTTTCAAATGTCCAAGCATAGATAGATAGGCTAACATAGATATTCAATCAACCCAAACTTATTATGATAAGCACTTGGACAAGTGTCAAAGGAACATGAATGATAGTTGACTAAAAAATCCAAGGCCCACTATTGCCATATGGCTCAAAATCTTCCATCGAAGTGATTTCAAAGAAGAAGTGAATGATTTGGTTACTCTTCTTAGTAGAGTGAAAGGTCTTCCCACCTCTAATATGCATTATGAATGGATGTATCAATATATTCACTTCATCAGGAAAAACAAAGAGAAGATATTATAGGGTAAATAGATAAGTGATGCATTGTGTGATCAACTTTCCAAGGTACCTACTACATTGAAATTCTATATGACTTCATACTTGGTGTATTCGTAACTTCCATGAGGAATTTTCCAAGGCTATCTGTAGAAGGGGATAGAAGGCATGTTCAAATTCGAGAATATCACTCCCAATTGGTTCTAAAGAATAGCTTGCATCATTTCAGGAGATTTAATGATCCTTTCTTCTTCTACTACATATGCATGCTCAATGAGGATCTACAAAAGATGAAATTATCCGACGAGGCTTGGAATATTGTCAATCAATATGGGTGTATGTTTTTATATTTTCCAACCTTCACCTACCTAAGGGTAGGATGTTTTAATGATCAACCTTTGATGCTTCCAAGGTATCCAACTAATAAAATTGTTCTGATGGAGTTGGCTTGACAAATAGTTGTAGTTCATGAAGGTCAATCAAGTTCTCACAAACCTGGTTTCAAATTATCATTAACTATTAGAAGGTATTCTATTAATTTAATCTATAAAGCTAAGTTGATAGATGAAGAGATGCAAAGAGTTACAATGAAGCTTTTCAAGGCAAGAATAGACTTTGATTATTGAGGAATCTAAAATAGATTGAAAAGGGTCTATACTCATGTGCATCATAAATAAGAAATTTAGATTGATTATAGAATAAGGAAGATACTAGAAGACTTGATTACTGTCATCTGACCTTGGAGCAAATAGAGAACCTCAATCTAGCAGATATTCTTGAAAACCTAAAAGATGATGGGAATATTTTGGACCCTGTATATGACATGAAGAAGATTGTTGATACAACACTTTCCCTTATTCAATGGTCTCAAAATGAAGTAACTTCAATAAGAGCCAAGTTTTAGAATATCCTTGCAAATACAAACATATGACTGACACAAAAAGGGATCTAGTTAAAACCTTTCACCACTGTATGGGTGAGTGATACCGTTGGGCCCATTGGGAAGACATCATAAATAAAAATAAAAAATAGACAAGATAATGTTGTTTTACACAAGACTCCCAAATATAAGTTTATTGTGGGAAAAGGTAAAGGTAAGAGTCAGGGTGAATCTCTAACTCAAAGTGCTCAATAGTTTAAGGAGATTGAAGAAGAAGAAGAGTATACGATGATGAACCTGTTGATGAGGAATAACTAGAGGAAGAAGAATAACATGATGAGGAACAAGAAGAGGATAATGATGAGGAAAGACTGCCATAAACTCCTAAATCTTTTCATATTGAAAAGACACAAGGGTCATTTCCTCAAGTATCAAATATTGTTCTAACTAATACACCTCCACAAGTTTCTACTTCTGGTTTTGTTCCTTTTGGCTCCACCATTCCATATGCTTCAATTGCTCCTAATGTGGTTTTTTATACTATTCCTTCCACTACCACTAGTGACTCTACTTTAGACACTCCACGAGACAATACTATAAATGTGTTTTCCTCTTTTCCAATTTTTTCTGAAGTTTCTACTACAATGCTAGATGATTTTGATAAGTTCATGTTAGAAACTGGACCCATGCCAAATGTGTCAACTACAGAGATTCCATCTATTGTTTTGACTTCCACTCCACCCATTGTAACCACCACCTTAAGGGACAAGAAAGTTGTTCTCAAACATTGTTGTAGATGCTGAAGATGATTCTTCTTTGCTAGTTTGGTTACTTTCAAATACTCCCAAGAGGAAGAAATAAGTCATCTCTCTAGATGACTTTGACTTCAGCTATCTTGTTCTCGTTAAGTGAAAGACTGCAAGGAAGACTAAAACCATTTCAAGAGTTAAGGTGTATAAACCCAAGAATAAATTTGTGGAGATTGTCATGCCTCCTTCTAACAAGAGCATTGATAGGATTCACTACACAAATTATGCTATAAGAAGAATTAAATTGGGTAAATAGACTCATGAGATTGCCAAGAAAGATGGTTAGGAAACCTTTTATGCCCTTGTAGCAAGGTATAATGTAGATAAAATAAAAAAGGATAAGCTTAGGGCATAAGTGGAACAAATCATTACTTTGTTAATTAAGATAACTAAGTCTTCTAAAATCGTTGAGCGAGCGACTTCATTAGTGGATAAGGAAGCCATAAAGCAAGTTGAGTGGGTCACCTCTTAGGGTAAAGTATTTGGTGAATAGATAGATAGGATCTTTAGCCAAATGACACATCTTTTGAGCTCCACTGTCACATTAACCAAAAAATTGGAAAGTGTGAAGTCAAAAATAGACAAAACACTATATATTCTTTCTCAAGAATTGAAAACACAATAAAATGAGTTTGATGTCCAGTTGAAGTTGGAAGATTTTGAATTGGACATTCTAGTTGACAATGTAGTACTCCCCACTTAGAAGATGTATATTGAATAGCAAGAGGCACTCAAACACAACATGAATACTCTAGAGAGACTTATGAAAGATAAATGGAAAGTGAAAAAGGAATATATTGATAAGAGAAAATAAATTATTGAAAAGATATCAAAATTACCATGCACAGTCCTAGATGAAAATTAGAAGACTCTTCATTTAGATTCAATCATCAAAGAATTCAGTGTACTGGTGAGTGAAAAAGTTGACAAGGAGGATTTCTCCATATTCTCAATTGATAAGCTAGTAGATCTTCAATTGATTCTCGATAACTTGGGGTCTCTCCTAAAGAAACATAATACATGTTGTATTGGTTTGAAGGATTTCATCACTCGGGTTCAAGTCATTACCAGTCACACTTAGGGACTTGATGAATCATAGATGAAGATTGGCTTGCAGAAGTTTGAAGAGTTTTTGAAACAAGATCAAAATTGACAAGAAGTGTTTGATGACAATTAGTTAATTTTGTGCTTTTAGTTGTAGCTTCATTTATGTAGTTTTAAATCAACATCTTAGATGTCATTTTGTATATACCTTTTTGCATATAGGATTGCACAAGTCCTAAGTCAAATAGAACTGTACTTTTGACTTAGTCATAGTTAGCTGAACTTTTTCCTCATTTTGCTCATAGCCCCTCTCCTATATATATGAGGATTCTCATTGTAAATATTTACCTTTATGTATATCAACTAAAATTTGCCAGTTTGTGTAGCAACTTGAGACTTTGAGCTTATTTTGCAAATCAAATTTAAGTTAATAAAAGGAGCAATTGTGCGTTCAATCTTTGAGTTGGATCATTTTCTTATGTGATTACAATGTTCTTATGTCATTGTGATTACATAACCCGAGTTTAACTTGAGGTATTGTGTTGTGAATATTAAATTTAAAGTGAGTTTAAAATCTGATTTGTTAGTATTTGAGCTGCAATATTGGGTTTAGATATAGTAATCAATATTTTAGTTGAATAAATTTTGAATCCTTTGAGCTACAAATTATCTTTTCTTTATAAGTTTAAAGCTACAATATACTTGTGAGTCTTTGTACTGCTAAATATTGTAACTTTATCATTAGTTTATAAAAAGGATTGTAGAAGTGTTTGAACTTGTGCAGGATCCTTAATCATATTGTGTACTGGTGCTACACGTGTCTATTCTTTCATTTAATCTTGAGGTATTAGTTATTATTGTTTATTACCCTTCATAAGTTGTAAGTCTTGAAAGAATAACTTATTTTGAAACACGAGAATGATGAAATAAGAAGAATTGATGAAAGTAACATCCAATTCATTAGTTTAGTTTTATTTCCTAATCAAGAGTTATTTGGTAACTAGCAATAAGAAGGCAACCAACCCTATGTAAGGAGAGATTTAATCTCACACACTATGACTTTAACTACAATTTTGTAAACCTTTCTAGTTTACAAAATTTTTTACCCAACAATTTTTGACGACTCTGCTGGGGACATGAGCACACAATCAAGCACTCTTTGCTTGGGTTGAATTATGTCTTGTTCTTTACCATTGGCCTCTTTTATTTCTAATTTCTATTGTATGGAGATATTACTTTGGCAAAAAGGAGTTACACACGTGGAAGGAGAAATCAAGGTATTATTGATCCCATATGTGAGTTGTTGCAAAAACATAACTTTGATATTTTTCCTACTAGAGCACATTCTCCTCTCAAGCATACAAAATTTTTTCCACCCACTAATCCAAGGTCTCCTATACTAAGTGAAGCTTCAAGTGCTTCAATATCTTTGGTTTTACCATAAGTTAAAAGGTTTATAATTCTTCCATTTCAACTAGTGGGAATGGTTGCTCAAGGTCCTTGGGGGCAAAGTCTTAGACCTCTCAATTATTTAATTCCACCCCTTGATCCACTTTTGCAAGGTTCAAAGAAGAAAATTCCAAAGTTTTATGGGGATGGAAAGCAACATATAGTCAAACATATCATTACTTTTTATATTGTATGTGATATTTTTGGTGTGGAACATGAAGATGTTTATTTAGGCTCTTTGTTGAAACATTACAAGGTGCTACAGTAGACTGGTTCTACCATTTGGCACCACAAACTATTACTGATTGAGATACACTTAAGACCCAATTTGAAGCAATGTTCAAGCTAGTGAAGGATGCACATGCTCTTTTGGCTCAAGTCACCCAAATGAGAAATGAGCTGCATGAGCTGATGCACGATTTCATTGCTAAGTTTTACTAATTAAAGAATTACATTTCGACCACTGCTCAACCTAATCTGGAGAGCCTCAAATTCTTCATTGTTAACTGGAAAATGCCAAAGGTTATCTTCTTATTAAGAAGGGCACTTGCAAGAGATTTAACACACACACAAACTCTAGCAGATAAAATTGAGGATGACTTGATTCTTGTTGAAAAAATTAGAAAGGATCCTAACAATTCCAAAAGTTTTACTTCACTTCTTAAGCCATCCTCGTTTGGTACTACTGATCCTATGGTACAAAGGTTGGAAAATGAGATACTTTCTCTCAAAAATAAAATTTCTCAAATTTTTTTCTCAAATCCATACAAGGATATTCCAAGGAGAACATACCCTAATAATGCCAACAACCATGCAACCAAAAATCAGAATAAAGTTTCACCTCCACTAGAAAGATTGCTCTTGAAGCTTTACCTACCAATGCAATAGTTGGATACTTTGAAGAATAATAAGGTGATGTTACCACTTTTGAAGAAGATGATGTAGCTCCCTCTTTGAAGAATAAGGAGATGATGCAACTAGTTGCTCTACTATTGGATATATGCATTATGAAGAGCCTATAAGACAAGAGCAAGAAGCTGACGTTTAAGCTTATGCAATTTTCATCTGCTCTCAAATTTAGCCCAATCATCCAAATGATGATGGAGAAAATTCAAAGGATATTCCCTAATTGCTAGAAACCATTGCAAAAAGGGGAACTCCTTTGCCTATACTACCAAAGGATACAACGAGAGATAAGCAATTAGGTGCATCTGACACTTCCCCTATTTCTTCTAATGTACCTAGACCAAGTGCATCAAATCCAAAACCCCAGACTAATAATTTTACATCCTTCTTAGAAAATACTTATCAAGCATTTGATATCATTGATCATGCTGGGAAGACTAAGATTCAAATGTCCAAAGTTGAATACTTACAAGCTAATCTTGATTAGTTTGATAGGTTAGTTTAATATTTTAAGGACAAAGATACTCATCCTATGTAAAGTTCTTCCTAGAATATACTGTTGGAATCCAAGAACATTGAGAGAGGGGGGTGAATCAGTGTTCTACTGGAATAATCAATTTTAACCTTATTAAAGCATGCATTCACAAATCAGTAGACCGGTACATATAGAATTGAAACAAGTAAAGCAACCAATAAGCCAATCACACAAATGAATACCATATCACAGATAATTATACGTGGAAAACCTCAAGGAGGAAAAACCACAGTGGGATTTGTGACCCACAATATCAATCCACTGGCCATATGAAGAGATATTACAAAATATAGGGTCCTGCACTTGCAAGAAGGCTTACAGCCTGGAGCACATTGCTCAATCACAAAAGGAGCCTCACTAACTACATACAAATCTAGACTACAATCTATAGAAATGATTGAACTGCAATGATAACATCTTCTATGCCTAAATACAGTTCCGGTTAAGCTTTGTCTATTCTAGTCTAAAACCTTAAACCCTTACCGGAATACCCTCTTACATGAATATCCTCACATACATGATCTCTCTTATATATTTCGCATCTCCATTACATTCCATAACCTTACATATCCATATCCTTTCCTATATACAAAATGATCTAATCAACTAGCCTATACACCCCTTTACAATCCATCATGCCTTATGTCGGCTTACAAAGATAATTACAATATGAATATACATGTCGGCTCAATAACATAAATATATGAATATCAAAGTCAATTGCTGATGTCGGATCTCCAATACTTATAACCCGATGAAGTCATGTTGGCCTGCAATGCCGGTAACCAAATAATTCCTTCCAACCTGCTGGTGTCGGAACACAACTAAACCAAAATATGAAGTCGAAATATGTTTCCATGTTGCCATCAATGAAAACATATTGAAACCAACCAATTGAGTGTCAATTTCCAACATATACTAGTTATTTATAAGCCCAAGAATGTACCAAACAACCTTGTTACCATCCCATCAATTGTTCTTGAAAAGATAAATCCTTTCTATATTTCCCTTTTGATTAATGGTTTTAGACAGTAGTTGTGTCATTGATTTTGGTGCCTTTGACAATCTGATGTCATCAAAGGTGGCCAATGCATTAGGGTTGACCTTAACCAAAACCGTTGGTAATTGTTATTCCATGGAGAATATGCAAGTGCCTTTGATTGGGCAAATTAAAGATGCACAATTCACCTTTGCATCTTTCCCTGATAAGAAGATCAAAATGACAATGCTGGTAGCTAATGTTCCCACCTCTTATAGAATATTACTTGGATGTAATTTCTATAAATATAAAGGAGGGGAACTTAATATGGATATGTCACAAGCTAAAATTACTATCAAAGGTGTTATGCAGAAGCTTCTTCCTAAGTGGTTGACTAAGTTAATTATGGTGAAGTCCGATGATCCTCATACATAAGTTTTGTTTGAATTAGCTAAGATGGGAAATTACTACCTACACATTGATGAAATTTTTGAATTAGTAGAAGATTAGCCTGAAGGTTCTAAAAGGTCTAGTTCTTCATGTCTTTTAGATAATGATAGGTTCACAAAAGTTGATGAAGATCAAAGGTCATAAATTGGTTCCAGTGAATCTTTTATTTTAGTTGATCAATAAATAGTTCTATTCACAATGTTGATAGTGTTAATAGTAATAGATATAATGATATTTGGACATTAGAGTTTGATGGAAGTTTCTCTTCAGTTGGATGGGGAGCTAGTGTTGTTCTCATATCTCCTAAGGGAAATTTATCCTTTCTCTTTCAAATTGCAGTTTGATAATACTAACAACACTATTGAATATGAATCATTGTTGTTAGGAAAGAATGTTGCAAAGAAAAAAATGATTAGAAATTTGCATACTTAGGGTGATACAAAATTGGTGGTATGTCAGGTAAGGAACCAATATCATACAAGAAATGATCAATTGAAACACTACCAAAATCTTGTTTAGGATTATATTGAAGAGTTTGATGCCTCCAATATATCTATGGTCCTATGAGAATTCAATGATAGAGCTGTTCTATTGGTTGTATCCACTACTCTCCTAATACCACATAAGGACTATAAACATGATAAGTACACTCTTGAACTCATTTATAGACCTAGTGTTCCAGATAACTTAGATAACTAGCAAGTCTTCAATGATGACAATCAAATTATCAATTTTCTTGAAACAAAAGAGAATTTTGATGATTTATAGTTTGAAGGCAGCTATTCATCATCTTGGGAGATGGTTTTTGAGAAAGATCCAGAAATTGGGAATGAATTCTTACAACTCAAAGGAAACAAGATTCCTAGATGCCTGGTTTCATTAGAGAAGCTTTTTGACAAACATGATCGTTATGTCAAGAAGCAACAATAGTTGGAACTTGATTCATCTATAGAGGTTGAAAAATACAATCTCAAATTAGAGGATGATCCTAAGATGGTCAATATCAGTAAGTCTTGCATTGCAGAGGAGAGGGATACATTCATTTATCTCTTGCACTAGTATATGGATGTGTTAGCATATTCATATGATGATTTAAAGTCTAGGTACAACATGACATTCCTCTAAAAGCTAGAACTATTTTTTCCAATATAAAAATGGTAGTACAACCTGTTGGTAAACAAATTTGTCACTCACAATTTATTTAACTTTTATACTCTTTAGCCCAAGAAATGAAAGACAAATTTTACCATACAGTTGGGAAAATCATCGTATTGATTAACCTCTGAATTAAGGTACAACTCCCTTTAATAGATATTCAATCAACTCCAAATTACATACAACCAATATTATACTTTTCACCAGAAAGTACAAAAAGGTAATTGTATTCACTAGTCAATACCAAATGAACACAAGTATTGATTCATATATAATTCTTTGTGTAAAGCCAACAGACTTCACATGTACGCTAAAACAAAATGAAAACCTTAAAAGATGAGTCACACTGATATTTTCTGCACATATAGAAAGCTATGACAAATTCTTTCTTGAAATAGATTCTCACAGAAATCAAATTTCAAACACCAAACACATAGATTTGAAGCCAAAGATAAACTATCATTTGATTTTCATTCATAAATGATCATCAACTTCCAACACACACATAAAATATTCAGCCAAAATTAAAGAGATAGTTTTTCAAAAAACTTAGCGGACTTGCATAAAGTCATTACAAAGCCTATAATAGGCCCCCAGACCAATAGTTCAGTCAAAGGTAAAACTAACTCGAAATGAGTTAATCAGAAACTATCCTAACTGCATAAATGGAAATAAAAAGAAAGCTAGACACACTGGCATACAACTGCCAGTAGTGCTAGTCATGCGGTCGATTTTGTTTCAGTTGGATTGCCCAGATTGCTATTCTGGGCGGACACCACAACCACTTTTGCTACACTCCACTCCCGATGAACCCTCAAGAATTCCTAGATTACTGCTACATGTGGCAGGCTGATATGAATTATCCTTTTCTTCCAGAGTTTCTTCTTTCTTTTCACTAGCTACACTTTATCTCTGTGAGAGTCCAAGTGATCTAGACATACTGTAAGCATCAACTCCACTTTAGTAATCTTCATAAAATCTTCCACGGCTAAGGAATTTTCCACCTTAATCTGTTTAATGCGACTACTAAATAGATTGACCATTTGTGTTGTATCTTCCAGAGTCTGGCCATCCTCTTTAAGCAACTGAACATTTACACAGTGCAGATCCTTTTTCATGGTTGTTCTCAGGGTTGTTATTTCACCTCGCAGACTGACAAACTCACTATGACCTTGCTCAATGATTTGGTTACACCACTCTATACTTTCTTTGCATATGAACATTATATCTTCATCTAATCTCAAAACTTGTCTTTCAACAAGAAAATTCATCAAGCCATAGCTCTGAATATAACGCATTTGCCTTGAAATCACCGCCCATTTAGTCTTTAAGTTCTGCCATGTGATTAAGTCAGCGTCCAATTCCTTGGTAAAATCATTGGCATCTTTGAAAATTTGAACTAAATCCGATATATAATTAGTTCCTTGATGCACAATCGATGTAAGCCACTTAGAGAAAATCTTTGCGATCATCTTGTTCCTTTGAACTTCATCCAAGAACTTCTGATTATCAGGGGATTTTAGATTAAAGTGAACAGAGATTTGGGACAGTGGCAACAGACTATTTTGCAGAGCACGGATGTATTGAGCCATTTGCATTAAACTCTGTTTCAACTCTGCTTTATCCTTTTCATCCTTCCAACTGCGGGAGATAATCCTTTTGGTTGAAGTTTCTAAATGTTTCACATCAACCCCTCTAGTTCCTACCTCCAGATCAACTTGCTCAATAGTATAATTGGCCTCTGAGGCAGTGGCAACATCCTTATCGGATGTAGGCCTAATGTTTTGTGCCCTCATCAAAACTAATGATGGTTTCCACTTTTAACCACTTAGGCTTCGTGTCTCTTCCTAGACAATTACTCACGACATCTTCCATTGACACAGAAATAGACACAACATTCCTCTTCTTGGTAATTGAATCACTCAACCATTTAGGAGCCACAATTAGATCTTTGGATTGCATGGGCGAAGGCCCTCCTGAAGTCAGCAGCATAGCATTATCTGTATTAGACAAAACATCAAGCACCTATGAATCCTGGACATTAGCATCAACATCGGTTACAACCTTGTTAGCATCAGAAATAGGGGTTGTCATATTGCCTTGTACTTCCTCAGTGTCCAAATCAAGAATGAGATGAGCTGCAGGTGGCTGAAAATTCTTCTTGTATCTTGAACTAGTAACTCAACCACCAATGGAATGTGCAGCTTCAAAGTCAAGTTCTTCCTCTTTAATCTTAGCTTGCTTCTTTCCTGCAACAGAAATAGGAATATTAGTTAAAACAATGGTTTTTCTTACAATCTCCTTTTTTTCACCCTTATTTCTTGAACTGGTTGCCTTTCCCGAATGAAATCTGCAGTTCCTTAGCCAATTCTCCGTTCTGCGAATTATACTGAAGGTGTGTGCCTATACATTATCCTCCATCCTTCTACTCCAATCAACCTCTGGAAGAGGTTCATTGTGTACCCGTTTCATGAATTCTGGATCTAGTACATCTTCGTTATCAATAGTCACACAAGAGGTATCCATTTACAACTTCATGTTGAGAATCTACTTCAGATTTAACCTGTATCAATTTTATTTTCTTACTTCAAATTCATCTAAGCAGTTTTCCCAGTAATCTTCCAACTATGGCACATGTTGTTCAGACATTGTCATTTTCACATAATGAGCAATAAAACCTTTGTCGTCAAAATTATCTCTCTTCACGAAAGTTTTCAAATGAAACCTTTGAAATTCCAATTCAAGATTCAGTGCATCAGAAATAGACTTGCAACTGTAATAGCCTAAATCAATAGGAAAAATTCCATTTGTGCCAGAATCTTCACCAGAATCCTTTACAACATAGGCTCACTGCCTGGAAACTTCAATCAAAACACAACAATATGAAACATATCTAGGTAACCTAAAGGGTTCACCTTTAAAGCCTCCAACCCTTATATAAGTGAAGTGATTAAACTGAATAAAGAAGCTACCATAGTTGTCGATTAGTTCAAAAACTTCAGCTGACATTCTCCTGTGCAAATTACCTTGTAACTCAAAAGTTAACCTCCCGGCAAATATATCATTCTAGCGAAGGTAATTGTCAACATGTCCTTTTTGGGTCAAATGGGGGTGGTATTCATAGATTTTTATACCCTGAACCCATTTTGTATGGAACAGTCTAGGCCACTCCCTCACACAGGCTAACATGTAGAACATATATGAAGACATATAAAGATTTAAAACCCCAACATGATTGCTCAAAGCCTCATGCAACCTTTATGTAATTACCGTGCCCTAATCAATGAACCAATTTTTGTCGAGAGCGACTTGGATGAAGAAATACATCCAGACCTCCCAATAAAAGGAGTGTGAATTTCCCCTAATTCTGATCAACATTATTACCAAATCCCTGATTTTAGGAATCAAATGATCTCGAGTTAATGGCCTTGGCAACCTTGAGCTGCCCTTTTGATACTTCAAAAGCCAATTTTGTGCAATAATAGTTCTTTAATATTGCTTCTTCTCAGAATAAATCCCACAAGACTTTCCAATAGTCCAATCTTCATAGGGTTCCCGATGTGGGATAACCATGGCTGCCATTACTGTCTCTCTATCATTAGACAACAAAATTTCACCATTATTTCTCCTAATGCACTTGTTAACCTTGTCATAGTGATTCATGCACTCTAAAACCAACTCAGGACAAGGGGCGGCTGTGGGAAATGCCACCACTTCCAATAAACCACTTTGTGCAATATCTTTCAGCATAGAATCAACAGCTGGGTTCCTCACTCTATTTAAGAAAACATCTAAATCTAATTGAACTAGAGCCGTATCAGCTAGCTCTGGTAAGGAACTCACAAGAGAAGAAGAGATCGCTAATTTAGGCAAAGTCGGCCTCATGCTTAACCCATAATCTTTTCCCAATCAACTCAAAAAAAGCAGAAAATAGGTAAAACAAAAGCAAGCAGCTAAACAATATACCCAGATCTTTTAAAAACTATAGCAATTAGGAAAGTCATTGAACAGACCTTCCTCTGTCATCTGCAAAACCCCTGTCACAGTCTATTTTTCTTTCGCTCCAAAAACTTTCCTTAAAACTTATGTTTCATAAATGACAATCTCGACAAGACAACTGCTCAATTTAAAACAACCAAGAAAATCTTACTCATGATTTCCATAAGTTATCATCATTACTCTTCACTCGTGCAACATTACTCTGAAATGATTGCGAATGATCATGCATTTAATAACAAGTCACTTCATATCTGAAAACACGGATTCCTACGCCATAATTGCTATAAATGACAACTTTTAAATCATTAAGAAAGAATATTCCCTTTTCCTGCCGTCGTTAGCCATTCTTTAAAATCTGTGCCACCACCTTATGAAAAGTCATATGATTTCCAGGAAATCAAACATTGAACTTTGAACCTTGAACCCAAAAGGTTCAAGTTCAAAGTTCAAACAATGCTAAACATCGACAAACACTGAAAAAGACTTATAAATCCACGCGAGGAAATAAAATTTAACATGATGCCCGTTGAACTTTGAACCTTGAACCCAAAAAGGTTCAAATTCAAGGTTCAAGTTTAGCATAATGAAACTTAAATAAAGAAGACTGTGCAGACTGAATTGCACATAAAATTTGAGAAACACAACCCAACCAAAGGACCAATTAGGGACATGACTCAATAAGGTGATATAAAAATGGAAATTTATATGTACCGCCAACACAACCCAAAAATATCAAGTACCATTCTATTAGAGAGTCAAAAAATGTTGAAAATTTGAATAATTTTTCTTATTCATCATTTTACTTGGATAGACAATATTAAAAAAAATGGAGAGATCCACATATGTGTGGATTTTAGGAAATTAGAACAATTGTCAATTAAAGATAATTACCCATTGCAAGTAATGGATCAAGTTTTACAAATAGTGACTGGTTCACAAATGCTCTCTATGTTAGATAGATTTTCCAGTTATAACCAAGTGGAAGTTAATGAAGAGGATCAACATAAAACAACCTTCACTACTCCATGGGGTACTTTTACTTATCATTGAATGCCTTTTGGTTTGATCAATGTAGGCACTACGTTCAAAGAGCTATGGATTTAACTTTTCAAGATTTTTTGGGTAAGTTCATTGTGGTGTATCTAGATGATTTAAAAGTCTTCTTAAAGAGACATCAAGATCATTTTTATCATTTACAACAAGTTCTTGAAAGGTGTTGGTAACATGGTATTTCCCTTAACCCCAAAAAGTTAATTTTTGGGGTTATTGAAGATAAACTCCTTGGGCACATTGTGTCCAAAGAAGGAATAAAGATTTATCTCGAGTGGGTCAAGTCTATTTAAAGTCTTTCCTTTCCCTCAAACAAGACTGTAGTACATTATTTATTTGGGAAGATAATTATTTTGTGGTGTTTTATTCTCAATTTTGTAGAAAAGATGCGTCATATTGTGAATATGATGACAAAGAAAGCAATTTTCCATTGGAGTGCAGAAGGTAAGGTTGCATTCAATGAAATCAAAGGAGAAATTGCACATGCTCATGTTCTAGTGTGTCCAAATTACACTAGAGATTTCCTCATGTATAGTTATGCTTCTGACCACACTCTATTTTCTCTTTTGATGCAAAAAAATAGAGAATCGAATCCCCTATGGCCTTCATGAGTTTTCCATTGAAGGCTCATGAGTTGAAATACTTGCAAATAAAAAGGCATGCTTATGCAGTTGTGAAGGCAGTGAAACACTTTAGGTTTTACATTCTCAACTCTCATACTATAGTTTTAGTTCCTAACACAACTGTTAAGTCTATTTTGACTCAACAAGAGTTTGGTACTAAGAGAGGAAATTGGATTGCAAAAATATAAGAATGTGATTTGGAGATTAAAACACCAAGCTAGTTCATTGGAAAGGTTTATGTCAGTTAGTTGCTGACAATAAACCATAAAATTCTTGGGAAGGTTAAGAAAGAAGATTCTAAAAGTATTCTTAAGGTTTTGTTCATCTGTACCACATATGAATGGTATTACAACATAGCTTATTTCCTTACATATGGTGAGTGTCCTCCTTATTTGAATCACAAAGAAAGAAGGAACATTAATCTTAAGGTTGCAAATTTTGTCCTTCGGATAATAGCTTGTATAAGTAGAATATTGATGGTACTTTGTTATGTTGTGTTGACAAAGCACAAGTAGTGAAGTTATTGGATTCATTCCATAACTTAGCTTGTGGTAGTCATTTTTCTGCACCAATTACTGCCCATAAGATCTTGCGAGCTAGGTATTACCGACCTGCATTATTTCAGGATGCATATAAATGGGTACGTAAATGTGATTTGTGTTAGCAATTTGTGGGTAAGCAAAAACTTCTAGCATTGACTTTGAAGCCAATGGTGATCAAAGAGCCATTTCAACAATGGAGAATTGATTTCATTGGTAATATCAATCCACCATCAACAGTGGGACATACCTATGTTCTCACCACAACTGATTACTTCACCAAGTCGGTGGAGGCCATACTAATTAAGCATGCTATATTAGATGTGGTATATCATTTTCTCAAAGAAAACATTATCTCAAGGTTGTTGTTGTTGGCAATGCCACTACCTTCTCATCTTATGAGATAACAAAATTTTGATTGAATATGGCATCACACTTGCTCATTAATTTTATTATTACCCACAAGGTAATGGGCAAGCCAAATCTAGCAGTAATAATCTTGTCACTATCATTAGGAAGCTAGTGGATGAGAATGAGAGGTCTTAGTACAAAGCTTTGTATGATGGTGGGAAGATCTTATCACATCAAAATGTGCAATTGGCATGTCTCCATTCCAATTGTTGTATGGTTTAAATTCTGAAATTCCAATCACTTTGGAGTTACCTACTTTAAAGTTGGTAAAAGCTATTGAGAATGAAACCTTTAATAGTTCGATTGATAAGCACATCATGTTTTTCTCAGAGTTCCAGAAGAGAAGCGAGCACATGTAGTTGAGTGCATTGCAGAGCATCAGAAGTAAGTCAAATCATTCTTTGACAAGAAAGCCAAATAATGAGATTTTTAAGTTAGAGACCTTGTTCTGTTGTGGGACAATTTGAGAGAACCAAAAGGTATGCATGGAAAAAATTTCTTGCCCATGGACAGGCCCGTTAACCATTCATCAAGTTTGTGGTGAAAGCAGTTATCTTCTCACTTCTCAAGATGGAACACCTTTTTCCTTGCCTCACAACGAACAACATTTGAATCTTTTCACTTAATGAAGCTCTAAATGATTTTGTAAATACATGTATAGTTTTCTTTTGTTTGTCTTTAGTCTTTGGTCTTTGTTCTGGGATCCTACTACCTTTGATCGTTTCAAAGGATGATCAAAAGCAGTTCCCTAGTTAGAGTCAGCTATTATCCCTGATTTCAGTCTTGGTGAAAACATGGGATAATCCATATAGATTTTATCCAATTTGTATCTCATGTTCTCTAAGCACATTGATTGAGTTAAAAATTTCATTTTCCTCATTCATGACTAGGTCCTCGAGAAATCATCTTGATTTGAGTCTTAGTTTGTTGATCTAAAAGATTGATAAATTATCTTTTTAGGAATTAGTTTTGATTTCTCTGTGTATTTTCGGAGTTAAACTCCACTTTTGCACATGTATTGAGACTACGTGCATTTTGGGTTTGTAACGTCGAAATGCAAGTATTTATGATTGGCATGATTTGCATTTAATGTTAAGTGGCGGTGTTCAAATCGGTCTCTTTGTTCTTTTTACTTCATTCCTTTTGCATTTGATTTTCATTATTTTGTGCCCTTCTCTTTATTTTCTCTTGGTGAAGTGTGCCCTATCCTCATTCACATTTTTGGTGATCAATTGTACACTTCTAGAAATTGCATTTTTTGTACCTCATTCGTGAGTGCGCCATTTTTCTTCTTTTCCTTCATTTTCATTTACATTTTTAGCAATGTCGTGTTCTACAACCCTAATCAATTCTTGCTTATTAGGGTTTTTCCTATGTTTTTGTTTTGATCTTATTCATTTTCATTTCACTATGTTGTTAATTATTTTGTTTTTGTTTGGATTTGTAACTCCGAACAACACCATTTTTCTTTTTACCCATTGTGCCCTGCACATTGTTGTTACACATGTAGTTTGAACTTACAAGTCCAAACTACATACAACTATTACCTTTCAGTGTAGTCCAGACTTGTAAGTCCGAACTACATGGTTTTTACAACAAATTTGAGGTGTAGTTCAGACTTGTAACTTTGAACTACATGATTTATAAAAGTCCTATCACATATGTATTTCAGAGTTACAAATCTGAACTACACCTAAGTCTTCCTTTCAACGTGTAATTTAGAGTTATAATTCCAAACTACACCAACTCAAATATAAACCCAATTTGCATTAAGTGTAAATCAGCATTATAAGTTTGATTTACACCTTTATATCTTCCAAGTGTAATGTGGGTTTTTGACTCCAATTTGTGTGAATCTGGAGTATGATTGCAAATGATCTTCCTCAAGAAATTTATTCAAATTGAATAAATATTTTTCATGGGCTTCGTTTTCAATACATGGTATTGATCTTTCATCCAACTTTGGAAGATTTTTCTAAATAATGTTACATTTTTAGCTTCTCAACAGATGAGGGAGTCGTCTCCCAGTAAGAATACCATGAATTTTAAAAAGAAAGATCCTCATCCAATATTTTGGTCTTCTTTAGTGTCATCAAATATAGATAATATCAGAGATACTGAGATAGGTCATGTGGATCTTGAGGAGTTTTTGAAATGATTCAAAGGGCCTCTACATTATTATAGAATGGAGTCAACCATCAACAACAATATCTATTTGGTTTCAGCCTTTCCCATGTTTACATAAAACCCAAAATTTGTAATTTCAGTGGATAACCGTTTTGATCCTGAAAGTAGGAGTGTAAAGGATGCAGATGGTAAGAAAGTCATTATGTTAGATAAAGATTTCTTTGATAATATTTTCAAATGTCCAAGTATAGACATGTATGATAACATAGATATGCAGTTAGCCGAAGTTTATTATGATGAGCACTTGGACAAGTGTCAAAGGAACATGATTGATAGTTGACTAAAAACTCCAAGGCCTACTATTGCTAGATGAACCAAAACCTTCCACTAGAATGATTTCATAGAAGAAGTGAACAATTTAGTTACTATTCTTAGTAGAGTGAAATGTCTTCCCACCTCTAATACATATCATGAATGGATGAATGAATATATCCACATCATCAAGAAAAACAAAGAGAATATATTCTAGGATAAATAGACAAGTGATGCATTATGTGATCAACTTTCCAAGGTACCTACTACATTGAAGTTCTACATGGCTTCATACTTGGTATATGTTGCAAATTCCATGAGGCATTTTGTAGGGCTATCTACAAAAGGGGATAGAAGGCATGTTCCAATTCATTAATATTACTCCCAATTGGTTCTAAAGAATAGCTTGCATAATTTCAAGAGAGTTAATGATGCTTTCTTCTACTACTAGATATGCATGTTCAATAAGAATCTACAAAAGAAGAGAGCATCTGATGAGGCTTGGAATATTATCAATGAATATGGGTGTATGTTTTTTATAGTTTCCAACCTTCACCTACCTAAGGGTAGGATGTTTTAATGATCAACCTTTCATGCTTCCAAGGTATCCGTCTGATAAAATTGTCCCGATGGATTTGGCTCGACAAATGGTTGCAGTTCATGATGGTCAATCAAGTTCTCACAAACCTAGTTTCAAATTCTCATTGACTATTGGAAGGTATTCTATTACTTCAATCTATAAAGATAAGGTGATGGATGAAGAGACGAGAAGAGTTAAAATGAAGCATTTTAAGCCCATAAAAGACTTCGATTATAGAGGAATGAAAAATAGATTGAAGATGAGCTATACTCATGTGCATCATATAGAAGACCTCTGGATTAATTGTAGAAAAGAGGATGATATTAGAAGACTTGATTACTGTCATCTTAACTTGGAGAAAATAGAGAACCTCAATGGTGTAGGGCACTCATCACTCCAAGCAAGAAATTTTGGTTTTTCCTAAGTTTTTGTGTTGTCTTTCATGATGTAATAATGGACCAACCATTTGGGACTCAGTAGAGCCATGGTTGAGTTGTCCAAGCTTTTGGTTGTGTCATTTGTGTTCAGGAGGCTATCAGCCTAGGAGGTTGCAATGCTAAAATTGATCACAAGAGTAGTACTCTAGATCATTGTCATCATGTAATAGAGGTATCTTGTATTGTGTTTAGGTCTTCTAGGATGCTTGAGGGCCTTTGGGAGCCTTGGAATGCACTTGAATGCAAAGTTGCATCTCAAGTGACAAAAAATGTAAAAGTTGCTGAGCAACATTTTGCAAAAGTTGCATTTTTGGATGTTGGAATTGAAATTTGGTTCAACCAACTAAATAATGGGAATATAAGATAAAAAAAACTTCATTATACAGGTTGGAGGATTTGGAATGCAAGAGCAAGTTTTTGAGTTGTAAGCAAATCTTGTTTTCTTCACCGTTTTTACAGTTTTCTTGGTTTTTGTTGCATTGTATGGTCCAGTATGGACTTGTCAGTAGAATCTCATTGCAGGGCATGAGAGTTTGTTGAAACATCTTTCCAGAAAGGTATATTAGTAGTTCTAAGTGTATTTGGTTGCAAAGATCTAATTCATTCTCTGTAACTAGGTGTAAAACACTTGCAAAGTAGGGTTTAAGAGCAAAATGGCTCTAGCCTGAGCATCAATTGATGACACCAGTTGAAATAAAATGGAATGCTGAGTTAGGGTCTATACATATTATTAGAGTAGGTTTTTTTTTTTTGCAGGCCTTTGTGGTGTTTGTGCAATGAAGCCCTAGACTCACAAGTAGGAGTTGGTGTGTTAGGACAATAGAAGATGTGCGGTTTCAAAGCACAAGTGGATTGGTAGTAGACAAGATGTCACATGGTTGGAAATACCTTTGATTTCCCTTGAAGAATCGATGATTATATTTGGCATATTTTTTGACTGGTGAACATTTTCAAGCACAAATTTGTGAGTCACCCAGGTAGGCCTAAACCCTTGAAAATAGGACAGTTTTGGTTCCCACATGTGTACGAAAAACCCAGATGCAATTCTTCAGTTATTTTTGTAACTCTAAAAATGGTACTCAAATATGCAATTTATTTGTGGCCTTGTATGGGAAAATGTCAAACTAAGTCTTGAAAACCGCTAATGGAGGGCTAATTGAATTAGGCCTATCTGGAGCCGATAGAGACAAATAGAGGTTGGGAAACCTTAGCGATGGGTTTGAAGGTGCTCTAACCCCTAAAAGACTTCAAAGAAACTATGTTAATGCACTTTAAACCCATTTAATGAGTTGGTGTGTTGTGATCCTTGCAAAAGTTATTGGAGCCTTAGGAGTGGTGTGAAGAGATTGAGGTGACAACCTCAATAAGAAGAGTTGATTGAAAGAGATCAGTGGCTATATCTTGGAGGAAAGCCAAAGTGGATCAGACCTTGGAGGTATAGATAGAAAAACCCCAACCAAGTACCATTGGATGGGCTTGAGGAGTTAGAGGGTTGAGTAAGACAAGAAACTAAGAAGGTGAATAGGATTAGCTCCAAGACTCTTTGCATCACTCAATCTAGTAGATATTCCTACAAACCTAAAAGATTATGGGTTTACTTTGGAACTTGTATATGAGATCAAGAAGATTGTTGATACACCACTTCTTCTCATTGAATGGTCTCAAAAGGAAGTAACTTCAATAAGAGCTAGATTTTAGAATATCCTTGCAAATACAAATGTTTGGCTGATAGAAAAAGGGATCGAGTTAAAACCTTTCACCACTGGACTAGAGGATGATACCACTGGACCTATTGGAAAGACATCAGAACTTAGAACAAAGTATAGACAAGATCCGGTTGTTTCACATAAGATTCCCACATATAAGTTTACCGTGGGAAAAAGATAAAGGTAAGAGTTAGGCTAAATCTTCAACTTAGAGTGATCAATAGGAGAAGGAGATTGAAGAAGAAGAAGAAGAGTACAATGATGAACCTATTGATGATGAACAACTAGAGTAGGAAGAAAAATATGATGAGGAACCATGAAGAGGATTATGATGAGGAAAGACTGCCAAAAACTCCTAAATATTTTCAAACTAAAAAGAAACAAGGTAGCATTCATGAGGTATTAAATCTTGTTCCAACTAATATACCTCGACATGTTTCTACCTTTGAGTTTGTTCCTTTTAGATCTACCATTTCATATGCTTTAGTTGCTCCTAATGAGGTTGTTTATACTATTCCTTCCTCTACCACTAGGGACTCTTCTTTAGACACTCCATAAGACAATATTAAAAATATGTTTTATTCTTTCCCAAAATCATTTGAAGTGTCTACTATAATGCTAGAGGATTTTGATAAGTTTATGTCAAAAATTGGACCCATGCCAAATGTGTCAACTACAGATATTCTATCTATGTTTCTGACTTCCACTCCACCTATTGTAACCACTAGTGCCATTTAGGGACACAAAACTTCTTATATAATATTGGTTGTAGGTGATGAATATGATTATTACTTGCCACCTTGGTTACTTTCAAATACTCCCAAGAGGAAGAAACAAGCCATCTCTCCATATGATTTTGACTTCAGCCAACTTGTTCCTGTTAAGCCAAAAACTGCAAAAAAGGCTAAGACCATTTCAAGAGTCAAGGTGGATAAATCCAAGAATAAGTATGTGGAGATCATTGTACCTCCTTCTGACAAGAGAATTGATAAGATTTAGCCCATATGTTATGCTATAAGAAAAATTGAATCAGATAAACATTCTCATGAGAGTGCCAAGCAAAACACTTAGGCTACCTTTGATGCCCTTGTAGCAAGGTATGATGAAGATAAAATAAAAAAGGACAAGCTCAAAGCACAAGTGTAACAAGTCACCACTATGTTAATTAAGATAACAAAATATTCTGAAATAATTGAGCAAGTGGCTTCATCAGTGGATGAGGAAGCCATAAAGCAAGCTGTGCAGGTCACTTCTCGGGGGAAAGCACTTCTTGGATGGATAGATAGTATGTTTAGCCAAGGGACACATCTTTTGAGGTCTGGTATCACATTAACCAACAATTTGGGAAGTGTGAAGTCAAAAATGGTCAAACAACTGGATCTTCTTTCTCAAGAATTAGAAAACACAAGAAAAGGATTTTGATGCCTGTTTGAAGTTGGAAGACTTTGAAGTGGATTTTCTAGTTGACAATGGAGTGCTCCCTGATCAAAAGATGTATATTGAATAACATAAGGCCCTAGAACATAACACAAATACTCCAGAGTGACTTATCAAGGATATACAAAAAACACAAAAGGAATGCATTGATAAAGGAAAATAAATTGTTGAAAAGAAGTCACAATTCCCATATACGGTGGATGGAAATCACAAGACTCTTCATGTGGATTCAACCATCAAATAATTCAGTTTACTAGTGAGTGAAGAAGCTGAGAAGGAGGATTTGTCCATATTCTCAATAGACAAGCAAGTAGATTTTCAAGTAATTCTCGATAATTTGGGGTCTCTCCTAAAGAAACATAAGAAATGTTATATTAGTTGGAGGATTCCACCACTCGGTTTACGTCATTACCAGTCATACTCGGGCACATGATGAATCATAGATGAAGATTGTCTTGCAGAAGTTTGAAGGGTTTTTGAAATAAGAAGAACATGGAATACAAGTGTCTGATAACAATTAGTTATTTTGATGCTTTTAGTTGTAGCCACATTTTTGTAGTTTGCAATCGACATCTTAGATGTGATTTTGTATATATATTTTCCATATAGGATTGTGCAAGTCCTAAGTTAATTGAACTCTTTTGTAATTTTGCTCAAAGCCCCTCTTCTATATATATGAGGGTGCTCATTGTAAATATTTATCTTTATGCATATCAACTAAACTTTACCAGTTTGCATAGCAACTTGAGACTTTGAGCTTATTTTGCAAATCAATTTCAAGTTAATAAAAGGAGAAATTGTGCATTCAATCTTTGAGTTGGAGAATTTTCTTATGTGATTACAGTGTTCTTATGTCATTGTGGTTGCATAACTTGAGTTTAAGTTGAGGTATTGTGTTGTGGCTATTAAATTTAAAGTGAGTTTAAAATCTGATTTTGTTAGTCTTTGAGTTGTAATATTGGGTTTAGATATAGTAATCAACATTTTAGTTGAAAATTTGAAGTCTTTGAGCTGAAAATTATTTTCTCTTTATAAATTTAAAGATACAATATACTTGTGAGTCTTTGTACTGCCAAGTATTGTAACTTTGTCATTACTTTGTAGAAAGGATTGTAGAAGTCTTTGAGCTTGTGCAATCTCTTTAATCATATTTTGCACTCATGCTACATGGGTCTATTCTTTCATTTAATCTCATGGTATCAATTATTCTTGTTTATTACCATTCATAAGTTGTAAGTCTTGAAAGAAGACCTTATTTTGAAATAAGAGAATAAGGGGAAAATCCATCTCGAAATAAGAAGAATAGATGAAAGTAACATCCAAGTCATTAGTTTAGTTTTAATTCCTAATCAAGAGTTATTTGGTAACAAGTAATAAGAAGGTAGTCTCACCTCTGTGAGGAGAGATTTAATCTCACACACTATGGATCAAACTATAATTTTCTAAACCATTCTAATTTATAAATTTTTCACCCAACAGGTTGCAATAGGGAGAGATAATGTGGTGCACTATGTTTCCTATAGGTTTTTTCATTTGTTCATAGCCATCATTTTCAAATATAATAGGGATAGCTAGGGGCAAACAATATCCTAAGCTTGTGGAACAAGAATGAAGCAGTCACCAGCTAGGAGGGACCTCAAAAAGATCAGCCTAGACCGGTCAACAAGAGTAAACACAACAGAAACACAAGGACATGATGTAAGTAATGCAGAATAGTTTGAATTATATCATGAAAACTGATTACAATCAATCGGTAACAATCGGGTTAAAGACAACCGACTCATAGGCCTGCTAAAACATGCTCAAAATATAGAATAGGTCACAACCGGGACCTCAAATCTTAAGATCTATCTTCTATGCTTAGTCTAACTTCTGGATTACATTCTAATGCTCGATTAAAATGATTTATACAATCCAAAGAGATTCGATCGGCTTAAAAAGGGATTAAAACTCGAAGAACAAGACCTAATGTGCGAAACCAACAAGGTCAGCCTCTGCCAAAGAAATTCCTTCAAAATATCCAAAGGATGAAGTGTAGATCACGAGGAAAGGTTGACCACATGCTAAGGAGCATCAGAATCAACACTCAAGGCTCTACAAGCTATGAAAGGGGATCTGATAGATCACCAATGCAAATAGGTCCAAGCAACCGATAATAGAAAATCGTCTCGAAAACCGATAGTGATAACTTGCCAAAAAATTATCCAAATGCTCCACAGTTTGGGAATATGGAAGATGATCAAATCTTTAAGTAAAATCCAACTCCACAGGTTCCAGGGAGCCAAATCTGAGACACATTGCAAATAGAAAAACAAAAAGGAAATATTTTTGATTGATGCAAGATTGCTATGAATCGAGGATGCTCTCACATCAGACATCCGAGGTTGTTGAAAAAGTGAGTCCATCACTTTGCTGGGGTCAGAGGAAAACCAAGGCGGTCTACCTCTTCCTGAGAAATCCAAGATGAATCTTCAACTGGTCTGTCCTTCCACTTCACAAGAGATACTCCTTATATTGACTCCTCTGGGTACTACGCCCAATCCGGTAAAATACTCAGACTATTTGGTAACTCCACTTCATATGCATTCCTAGAACTGAACTTTCTCAAAATCCTGCAAGGTCCAAACTTTCTCATCTGCAATTTGTTATAAGTTCCAACCAAGAATATTTCTTTTCTCAGATACACCATCACTTCATTGCCAACTTTAAATTCCTTATGTCTCCTCTTCTCATCTGCCTTCTCCTTATACTTTCTATTCATGTCCTCCAAATGTTGCTTAACTTGAATATGTAAGTCCTTCATGTGACTAGAAATTCTTCTGCTTTTGAACTTCTCCGATCTTCACTGCTAATATCTCTTAATTCTGATATACCTCTAGGATGTACTCCGATAACAATCTCAAAATGTTTTCTTCCGGTACTCCTTTTTACTGAATTATTGTAGGCAAACTCTGCTTGTGCAAGAATTAAATCCCAACTTCTGGTTTTATCTCCAACTAAACATGTTAACAAATTTTCCAAGCTCTGGTTAACTACTTCTGTCTGTCCATTAGTCTATGGATGAAAATTAGAACTGAACTTCAAATCTGTCTTCATCTTCTTCCAAAGTGTTCTAAAAAAATAGCCAACAAAGTTAGTGTCTCTGTCTGAATTATGCTCTTAGGTAATCCATGCAATCTCACTCCTTCCTTGAAAAATAGGTTTTCTACTTGTAATGCATCTGATGTCTTCTTACAAGGTATGGAATGAGCCATCTTTGAGAATATATCCACTAGCACAAATATGGAATCATTCCCTCTCGGTGTTTTAGGCAATCCAAGTATGAAATCCATGCTTATATCCTCCCAAGGTCTTACCAGTACTGTCAAAGGTTTATACAATCCCACATTCTGACTACTACCCTTTGCAACTTGACAAACTCTACAACTTTGCACATATTTCCTGTTAGACAGTTCAGAAAACCAAAAGATAATTGAGGGGGGGGGGGGTGAATAAGTTGTCACATATTACAGGAGCATTCAAAAATTAAACTTTAATATTGGAACCCAAAACAATAATACCAGAATAGCATTTAATCCAATTAAGTATAAACAATAATCACAGAATAAAAGTCATCTACACAACACCAATTTTTGTATGCGGAAAACCCGGTAAAGGGAAAAACCATGGTGGGAAGCCTACCCATAGTCAAATAATACTTCTACAGTAAGTATGTAAATTACAATGAAGGGGTCTTCACTTGCAGGAAGACCAATAGCCTAAAGCACACTTCTCATCACAAAAGGAGTCTCACTAACTACATATAAATCCAAACTACAATCCAGAGAAGTGTTGAACTGCAAGAGATAACATCTCCTATGCCAGAGTACAGTTCTGGTTAAGCTCAATACTGGAGGACTAAATCCTCTTACATAAATCCAATTTGATCTCCAATGATTGACCAACTCCTCTGCCTGAATGCTATTACATTATTCACACATTACATTCCTTGACCATGACCTCTTACATTAACCATGATGATCTACAATGAGATCTTACATCTATATATACGAATCCTCGACCATAAACAATCAGGCTAGCCACCAAACAATAAAACAATTGCATAATTACAAACCATGTTGGCCTTAGACCAAACAAGTAATATCAACACATAAGACATCCCAGAAATGCATCAATAGGTCTTATCCACATGTTACATTAATGCCAGTCCATAACCTAGATCAACTGGGAACAAGTATAGGTCGACACACTTTAGCAATGATCTCCAACCTCCAATTCTCGAACATGATCACCAACAATATCCTGAAACTCCATCAGAAGATGCACCAACACCACTTATGCAATTAATCAAAGATCTCCACCAAAAGTTCTTCCGGTGAAACCCTCGCCAGAACCAAAAACCAATCTTCTAAGCAAGCAGGATAGCATCTGATCACTAAACCAAAACCAACTGACTAAATATGAGTATTAGTATCATGAACGAGCCAATTCCATCACCAGACTATACCGGAGCCTGCCGGATCATACCGGATCCAAGTTAACCAAAAACCACTCATCCTATCGGGACCAAAAGGGTGTCGATAAAGCATCCAAACAACTAGTGTTGACATTAATGATAAAACATCAATACAAAACATAATCAATTCCACCAAATGGCCAACAATCTCCTGCTTTGGCATTGATGGCAACACTAGATGTGAAAAACATCTAAGTACCAAGAAATGCCAAACAAGTCTCCCCCTATGGAAGACAACCAACAATCACCTGCATATAGCTTTGAATATCAATAACTCTCCCCCTTTCATATTTCTCCCCCTTTCATATTTCTTTTTCACTTTCTTTATCTTTTTGACATCACTATCTCTCCCCCTTTGACATCAATGCTAGGAATATGACAAAAATATAAAAGCAAAAAACTTAAGCCTCTGAATCTCAAAGCTGACTACTCCCCTGAGCAGTAGAATCCCTCATCAGTGCCCAAATGAATAGTATCTCAGATAATGTATGCCGGACTGATGCCAAACTATATCAATCAAGTCTCTATCAGAGAGGCAGAAACTCCCAATCTATCTCTCAGGTACTCAAATTATTCCTTGGATAAAGGTTTAGTAAAAATATTTGCAATCTACTCTTTAGTGTTCACATAAACTAGTCTAACTTCATTTGCTTCCACCTTCTCCTTCAAAAAGTTATACTTGATAGATATATGCTTTGTCTTAGAATGAAATACCAAATTCTTTGATATATCAATAGCAACAAAGTTATCACAGTGAATAACTACTGGTGCATCACAATCCACCTTTATATCCTTCAACATTTGCTTCATCCATAAAAATTGTGTACAGTTAGTAGCAGGAGCAACATACTCAACTTCAACAGTAGATAGAGAAGTACATGACTTTTTCTTGTTGATCCATGAAACCAACTTCTTTCCAAGAAAGAAAGCTCCACCGGAAGTACTTTTATGGTCATTAACATCTCCAGCCCAATCAACATCTGTATATGCACATAAAGTGAAGTTATCATCCTTAGGGTACCACAAGCCATTTTTTGATGTACCTTGCAAGTATCTAAAAATCCTTTTCACCACTATCTCATGATTTTCTTTAGGATCACTCTGAAATATTGAAACAATACAAACAACATTCATAATGTTAGGTCTAGTCCGAGTCAAATAAAGAAGACCTCCAATCATAGATTTGTATCTTGTAGGATTTACCAGTGCAGAAACATCTTTTTTTGTCAATTTCTCACTTGTAACCATAGGAGTACTTACCGGTTTAGAATCTCCCATGCCAAATGTTTTCAACAATTCCTTACCATATTTAGTTTGACAAATAAAAATGCCTTTGTCAGTTTGAGTAATGTGCAAACCTAAGAAAAATTTCATCTCACCAATCATAGACATCTCAAATTCTTTCTCCATATTCTTAGAAAATTCTATGCATAATTTATCTTCACCTCCAAAAGTAATGTCATCAATAAATAATTCAACAATCAGTATATCATCATCAGTGATTTTATAATATAAATTACTATCAACACCGCCCTTAGTAAAACCAAGCTTCAAAAGATATTTATCCAACCTTGCATACCAAGCTCTAGGTGCTTGTTTCAATCCATATAAAGATTTACTTAACCTGTAAACCATATCTGTATCATCTGATAGTGAAAAACCATTAGGTTTATCAATATAAACTTCCTCATCAAGATCCCCATTAAAAAATGCACATTTAACATCCATTTGATAAACCTTGTAGTTTTTATAAGCAACATAGGCAAGAAATAATCTTACAGCTTCAATCCTAGCTACCAATTTAAAAGTCTCTCCATAATCAATTCCTTCCTCCTGAGAATATCCTTTACAAACCAATCTAGCCTTATTCCTTATAACTTGACCATCCTCATTCAATTTATTCCTAAAAAACCATTTAGTTCCAATAACATTTTTATTTTTAGGCCGGGGAACCAAAGTCCATGTGTTATTTTTCTCAATCTGATCTAATTCTTCTTCCATAGCTTTTAACCAATGTTCATCTTTACATGCCTCAATTACCAATTCTGGTTCAACTTGTGAAATTAAACATACCTCATTAGTTTACAGTCTTCTTCTTGTCATAACTCCATTGTTCTTATCCCCAATGATTTGATCTTCAGAATGATTCACTCTTACATACCTAGGAGTCTTCTGACTCTTTGTTCCTTTTCCCTGTTCTTCAGTTACTGTAGAATTCTTTGATGTTGCCAGAGTAACTGGTTCAAATCCATGTTCCAGTAAAGGTGCTACCGGTTCAGATATAATCATTTCCACTGCTGGTTCCTTCTCATAAACTCTGATTTGACTTCTATTTAGCTCATCTACTTTGCCATTAGCACTCTCCACAATTCTCTGCAATCTCTTGTTATAACATCTATATGCTTTGCTTTCATTAAAATAACCAAGAAATATGCCTTCATCACATCTAGGATCAAATTTCCTAATAGTATCATCTCTCCTGATATAACGTTTACTACCAAAAATTCTAAAATACTTAACTGTAGGTGTATTGCCAAGCCATAATTCATAAGGTGTCTTACCGGTTTCTCCTTTGATATGTACACTATTGAATGTATAAAACGATGTACTCACTGCTTCTCTCTAGTGGATATGAGGTAGATTAGCTTCCATCATCATTGTTCTACCAGCATCCAAGATAGTTTTGTTTTTCCTTTTCACAACTCCATTCTGCTGAGGTGTCCGAGGAGCAAAAAATTGTCTTCTTATAACATGCTTGTCACAAAAGTTAGTAAACTCACCGGATGTGAATTCTCCACCATGATCTGATCTCAAACATTTAATCTTCAATCCTGTCTCAGTTTCCACTTTAGCCTTAAAGATTTTAAACTTTTTAAATGCTTCATATTTTTCTCTCAAAAAAGTGACCCATATCATTCTAGAATAATGATCAATGATTAGCATGAAATATCTATCACCATGAAAACTTTTAACTCTAGTAGGGCCACACAAATCAGTATGAATAAGATCAAGAACATCATTTGATTTATCTTATATACTCCTAAAAGAGGTTCTGACCTGTTTACCCATTTGACATTCTTTACATGCCGGAATATAGGGCTTCATAATCTTAGGTATATCCCTATCTGCCTTAGTTAAATTGATCTTCACAATGCAATCAAAATTCACATGACACAACCTTTTATGCCATAGCCAACTCTCATCAATCTATCTAATAAAAAATGTCTTCTCACCGGAGTTCAAATGAAATATGTTACCTTTTGTCTGTGTATCGGTTGCAATCTCATAGCCAGATCTGTTAATGATTTTTCATTTTTCATCCTTGAACTGTAGTTGAAATATCTTACCTACCAATTTTCCTACACTCAAAAGATTATGCTTCAAACCTTCAACATAATAAATGTTGTCACTATTGTTCTTACCATTTAATGATATAGTTCCTTTCCCTTTGATCATACATGCCTTGTCATCTCCAAATCTAACTAGTCCACCATCAAATTCTTGTAAAGATAGAAACTTCCCTTTATCTCCAGTCATTTGATGTGAACAACCACTGTCAATTACCCATTCATCCTTGTCATCAATTTTAGCACCAAGTGCCTTCTCCTCAGGTACATTCTCTTCTAGTGCTGGATCATCTTCCTTGATAGCCAAGAATACCCATTCCTTCCCATTATCGGATCCACTAGCAGAGTCTTCTACTGGTTCATCATCTGAATCAGTAATGCCTTCCTCATCCGCTATGTAGCATGATTTGTCTCTATTTTTCTTGAATCTATATTTGTTCTGATATCTAGGGTTAGGCTTAAATGATCTTTTAACTCTTTCTTCAAATCTTGAATTCCTTTCAGGACATCTAGATGAAAAATGACCAATCTTATTGCATGTAAAACATTTAAAAGGTGCTTTTCCTTCATACTTACTTCATACCAGTCCTTTTGGTACTCTTCTAGAAAATAGTGCTTCAAGTTGCTCAAACTCATCATCTTCTCTCTTCATATATTCTAAGCTTTTGCATATAAAGCTTTCCAATATTGCTTACCGGTTGCAGATGTAGATGCATGAAAAGTAGGTTCAGTCTTCACAGCTGCAGAAGGTCCAAATTCCTCAAGCTCAAAATCAGATAGTTTCCCAACAAAGGTATCTTTGTTGATAGATGTATTAGCCATTATTCTCAACTTATTAATAGTAGCAGCCTTCATTTTGTAAGCTGGTGGTAGGGCTCTCAGGAATTTAGAAATAATTTCATCTTTTCTAAGAGTTCCACCACAACATTGAATTCCCATAACAATCTCATTTACCCTTTCCATGAATGCAGTAATCCTTTCATCTTCTTCCATCTTCAGGTTTTCATATCTCATCCGATAACCATCAAGTTTAGAAATCTTCACTATAGGGTCACCTTCATTAAGAGTCTCCAATTTATCTCATATAGCCTTTCCAGATGATTTTTCTGTTAATCCTATTATTTGCTGATCAGAAAGTGCACACAAGAGGGCTTCTCTTGCTCTACAATCATTCTCAAGCTCCTTGTCCAGGTTTTCCCAAGGAGGATTGCCAACTCCCAGATTATAGGGTGTGACACCATTCTGTGTGATCTCCAAAATCTCCTTGCCTAGAAATCTCAGACGAGTCTCCATCCGAATCTTCCATATTGTGTAATTTGTTCCATCAAGCCTTAGAATATCCCTTCGAAAGATAGCTCCAGAAGAACTGGATGAACTTGAATTGTTAGTCGCCATAGGATCTTCCTCAAGCGGTTAAGATTTCTGTAGAGAGGACCAAAGCTCTGATACCAATTGTTAGACAGTTCAGATAACTGAAGGACAACTGAGAGAGGGGGGGGTGAGTATGTGAATTACAATGAAGGGGCCTACACTTGCAAGAAGGCCAATATCCTAGAGCACACTACTCATCACAAAAGGAGTCTCGCTGACTACATATAAATCCAGACTACAATCCGGAGAAGTGTTGAACTGCAAGAGATAAAATCTCCTATGTCAGAGTACAGTTCCGGTTAAGCTCAATACCGGAGGACTAAATCCTCTTACATAAACCCAATTCGATCTCCAATGATCAACCAACTCCTCTTCCTGAATGATATTACATTATTTGCACATTATATTTCCTGACCATGACCTCTTACATTAACCATGATAATCTACAATGAGATCTTACATCTATATATACAAACCCTCGACCATAAACAATCAGGTCAGCCACCAGACAATAAACCGATTACATAATTACAAACCATGTTGGCCTTAGACCAAACAAGTAATATAAACACATAAGACATCCTAGAAATACATCAATAGGTCCTATCCACACATTACATTAATTACATTCCATAACCTAGATCAACCGGGACCAAGTATAGGTCCACACGCTTTAACAATGACCTCCAACCGCCAAGTCTTGAACATGATCACCAACAACATCCTGAAACTCCATCAAAAGCTGCAACGACACCACTTATGCAATTCATCAAAGATCTCCACCAAGATTTCTTCTAGTGAAACTCTCAATGGAACATGAAACCAATCTTCTAAGCAAGCAAGATAGCATCCAATCACCAGACCAAAACTAATTGACCAAATATGAGTATTAGTTTCATGAACAAGCCAATTCCATCACCAGACTATACTGGAGCTTTTTGGATCATACCAGATCCAAGTTAACTAGAAATCACTCATCCTACCAGGACCAGAAGGGTGCCGTTAAAGCATCCAAACATCTAGTGTTGACAATAATGACAAAACATCAATGCAACACATAATCAATTCCACCAAATGGCCAACATGAAACTATCTGCTTACAAAATGAAAATGAAATTGTTATGGGAATTCAGTGTTGTGGTGGAACTCTGAGTGAAGATGAAATTGTTTCTAAAGTCTCGAGAACCCTAACACTGGCCTACAAAATGAAGGCTACTGCTATTAATGATTTGAGAACAATGGCTAATACATCTGTCAATAGAGATACCTTGGTTGGGAAACTATCTGCTTTTGATCTTGAGGAATTTGGACCTTTTGGAATTATGCTCTTAGGTAATCCATGAAATCTCACTGCTTCCTTGAAAAATAGGTTTTCTACATGTAATGCATGTGATGTCTTCTTACAAGGTATGAAATGAGCCATCTTCGAGAATCTATCCACTAGCACAAATATAGAATCATTCCCTCTCAGTGTTTTAGGCAATCCAAGTATGAAATCCATGCTTATATCCTCACAAGGTCTTATCGATACTGTCAAAGGTTTATATAATCCCACATTCTGACTACTACCCTTTGCAACTTGACAGACTCTACAACTTTACACATATTTCCTAACATCTTTATGAATCTGGGGAAAAAGTAATACTCACTCACCCATGCTACTATTTTGTCAATACCAAAATGCCTAGCTAATCCTCCACTATGTTTCTCCTTTATCAAGTTCTCCCTCATAGAACTCTTAGGTATGCACAACTGAACTCCTCTGAATAACATCCCATCCTGAATGAATTAATCCAACCACTTACTTCTATCTACCACAACCAGTTCTCTACATGTTGTCCAAGGTTCTGCAAAATCCGGGGCATCATCATACTGTTGGCTTTTGTGCAGAGTATGATGACATTGTTATCACTATTTAAGAAATGGGTTTTCTTTTCCCATGATTGGCTAAGCTTTGAAATTTTTTGGGTCAGGTATGCTATTAGTTGCTTCAAGTCTGTTCTAGGTATTTAAGGGTTAAGGGTTAAGTTTTTAATCGCTCAAATGTCTGATAAAAAACCCTCTGGCTTCTATTTCTGCATTACTTTATTCACTTAAGTAATGGGTCTCTAAGTCATGTAAAGTGTCCCCCCTTGTTACTTGCCTAGGCGGTCTCTAATTAATTGAAATTTTTTATGCCTATCGCTTATGCCTTTTCCTAAATGTTGTCAGGTCCTGTAAGTGTCACACAACTCTCAGATTAATCTACGCCTTTCACTGTTTCATTAGGAAAACTTGTGGGTGTGTTAAGCTATGCGAAATAGCAAAAAGCAAAAGCAGGCTTGACTGTGTGTATTGGCAGCCAGCTTAACGAGACCCCATCTCATTTCGAATCCAATGGCTTGGGTTGATTCGTAGCCAAAATAAGCAAGTAAGTAACCTCTCGCGAAATGGCGAAAAGGTTTGGCAGGATCCAACAGTGAAGACTTTTCCATGGCTAAAAGGCGATCAAGTTCTTGAGATCTGACGGCTCGGATGAATTCGCAAAGGTAAGATGCTAGTAGTTTAAATCCTACGAAATGGCAAAAGAGCAAGTGGGCCCAAAGGAAAGGTAAGGCATAAAGGTAAAGGCCGATCAACTCCGTTTTGATCCAAGGGTTCTCGTTGTTTCGTGGCTGCAAACCAACCGAAGATTAAGGACCGTGAAATGGTGAAAGACAAATAGTGGTTCTATCCGACATGACGTGGCATGATAGTTGCTGCTTCTTCCAGGGCTCGATGGTGATGTGTTGGATGACATGTGGTTTTAAAAGAATTAAGGGCCTGCCAAGGTGTAACAGGCGATTATGTGGGAATAATGAAGTAAGAAACATGGCTGACTCAGAACTGAACCCGAAGGAGCTTCCAGGGCTAATGGCTGAGTGCCACGTGGTATTTGTTAACCGGTAAACAAGTGGGGTATGTAATACTCGGATAAAGGTCCCACTTAAAAGGTGTTCATCTCAAGATTGATCCAACGCTTCTCATTGTTTTTTGGCCCAAAGATGGAAGCGGATTAATCCCTGCGAAATAGTGAAAACCGTTAGCTATCAAGATGAGGTGTGGTTAGTTAAATGGGTTGACGGTCCTGGTCAGAGTTAAAGGCCAAGCGGTTAGAGTTCCATCTAACGCTTGGTGCGGCTTCGCGAAAGGAAAATGCTTGAGGGTTAAAGCCCGAGAAGTGGTGAAAAGAAGGTAGGGCCTGACATCAAGGTAAAGAGATCAAATGAAGATAAAGACTGATCAGGTTCCATTCGATCAGACGGCTGGCGTGGCTTCGCTAGGTTAAAGTGCACATTGGCTACTCTATGCAAAGTAGCAAAAAGATTTTTAGCTCATTGCCGGATGAGGAAAGGTAAAAGGGTAAACACAACACAAGTTTGATATGATCTAATGGCCAGCGTAGTTTCGCTAGATGAACGTGCAAGGATGTTATGCTCTGCAAAATGGTGAAAGAACAAAAAGAAAATGCACAGGTGTGTTATGACCCGTTGGAGCGAAATTTTTGAATTCTTCCATGAATTCAATTCTGAAGGGACAACCGAAGCATGTGGTATCAATGTTGCAGTTAAGAGCCCGATTGCCGTATATGGTCTCACATCAATTGAATGTAGGCATCATTTTGAAGAGCTGTTGCAGAGAAGCGGGTATAGAGCAGATTTTTTTAGGTGCAGAGCAGAATTATTCAAGCCAAGAATAGGTTCTCTTGTACTCTTGCTTAGCATTTACTTGTCAGTTTGTTTAAATTGGGGTTTTGATCTATTACAAAACTGTTGTGGTTAGTAATTAAGTTGCTTGCATAGTAATTTTAAGATGGCACCTAAAAGGGAGTTCTCAGGAAAGGTTAATTACCAAGAGAGGGAAATCTGTGATGATTTCCTAGAATAGTTGACCATGTCAACCAATGTGGCAGCTAAGGTAAAAGAGTTAGTGCAAAGAGCTCCTTGCCTAAAAATAGGAGAAGGATTGTATGACACAGGCAATTGGCTGAGAGACCCACATATAGGGTTGAAATTGGTAGTTCCTGGAGTGTTCATGGATGTGGACCTTCTAACTCAGGTTGCACACAATTATGACCCAACTACAAAGAGTATTAGGGACATAAATGGAAAAACCCTCATTGAGATTAATAATGAGGAGTTTAGAAATTCTTTTGGGCTTAGTGAATTTTCCAATTTTTTAGAACCCATCAATTTTAAATCACTAGCTCAGGTTTACAATGCATAGAGGAATCACCTTAGGAGTGGGCCTCTTAAAGAATTCTTTGTGAAGATAGGTGGATTAACAATTGTAGGACCCAATACTATGGAGCCTTTCTCCATAAATTTGTTCACCCTTAGAGCCAAGGGATTATACTGGTCACTTTGCCAAATTTTAGGGGAGGATGCTGAAGCAAACATGCCAACTCATTGCAAGTTAATGATTGCTCAAATTTTGAACCCTTCTCTGGCAGTGACCTTTGATTATGCCTCCTATGTCACTGATGCCATCCATGAAGACTTGATAGAAATAAAGAACGGGAAAGTGGATAGGCCTTTTGGATGGTACTCCCTCCTCATGCACTTATTTTTATTCAAGGGTGGTGACTATTTTGCAAATGGAATGGATCTTGTGAAAGAAAAGGATGGAGAGAAGATGCCAGTTCAGTTATGGAGTACAGTGCTTTCATGGGACAGAGAAGATGCTAGCTACTTGAGATTTGATAAGTGCTTTGCATCCAAGATTAGGACTCTTATATGTTCAGAGAATCCAAGAGTCCCTAAGGTTCTTTTGGAATTCATTAGGCCAAAAGAGTTTGCTGAAAATATTAAAATTGTCAACAATTGGGGTGATATGTACTTATACCCTGTCTCCATAGTTTTCAGAGTGTATGGTTTCAGAGGCACTCTATTTTTGTTGCCATATCAGGTCCCTCTCAAAGTAGGAATTGCAGAAGTTCTCAGGTAGATTGGTGGCGTGCAAGAGGCAGAGTTAACAGGTAGAGGTAAAGGGACCATTTTCCCTACAATAACTATAGCTCATCAGTTTGTAAGAACTAAAGGGGGCTAGAAGTGCTTTGAAGATTTCCTTCAACAATACCATTTATCAACTACAGTATCAAGGTGTGCTGACCCTGAAGATTTCTTCAACGACATGTTCAGATAGAGGGCAGTATGCAGAGGTAGACCTCACCAATTCCAGTTCCCTGAAGACCTCATCAGGAATGATTTTGATTGGGATGAGCAAGAGCTAAGGAAAGAAAAGTGGGTGGCCTACAAGAAGGCCTTGGATTTTGTGCACCAATTTGACACCAACTATGACCCTTTGTCTAGTTTCCACCCCTTTGAAGAAAAGGTAAAATTCTTAATTCTTTGTTTTGAAGATGTAATGCAGACATTGAAAGAGAAGAGGGAGGTTGTGATTAAGAACAACCCTGAGAGAGCGAGACTAGTTTTAACTAGGTCTACATTTGCCAAAGCAATCCCTCCAGGTGATCACATGTTACATAAGAAGTCTAACTATAGTGTGTTGGTACCAACAATAGGGGAACCTTCTACCCCAAAAGGAAAGAGGAAGATATAGGATGTCATTGACATTCAGGAGAGCCCAAAGAGGCAAAGAATGGGAAAGGAAGTATAATCTGATGAACCCTTGTATTCCCCATCTCAATCCCCTATTCATATAGGAGATGAATAGGCAACAACTAAGCAACTGTTACAATTAGGCAGTCTTGGAGAGATAGCCTATACCTATGATGAAGTGGAAGAGGGAATACCAGAAGAGACCCTTAATGCTGAGATGAACATAACCACTAGTGAGTTCAGAGGCTAGGAGTTGGATATTGAGATCAAACAAGCCAGTCAAAATTTCTTGGCTGATAATAACTTTGTCACATCAGGAGCTTTCATGCGATTCGTATGAAAGAAGAATATTGATCAATTTAATGTTAGGTGTGAGAAGAGGAAAGGTGAGCAACCCCACAAGGATCTGACTGTGGTGGAGGAAGAAATAAAGCAAGAGATGATTACTGAGTTCAAGACCATCATTCCTGAGCAAGGAAGAGACATGGTGGCAAAGGTTGGTGTACTCATTCTCCCTGAATGGGACATATCAGATGCCTTGGTTTTAAAGGCAGTGAGGAAGGAGACTAAACCTATAGAGGGAGTCACTTTTAGCAAGGATAATGTTGCCCTGGTTATGTGGTCTCTGAAAAGAGATGAAAGTAGAAAGAATAAGGACACCCCAGGGTCAAGTTACCTTGGAGGTATGATAGTGAAAAGAGTACAAAGCACAGGGGTGGTAGAAGCTGCAAACACAGTCGTAGAGACTGCAAAGTTTAGTGTTACAATAGCAGAAAGAGAGGCCAAGGAAAAGGCAGTTCTCCAAGTTAAATTGGAGACAGTTTTAAAAGCTTACAACAATGCCAAGGAAGAGGTAAGGGGTAAAGATATCATCATTGCCAAGTTGACAAGTCAGTTGGTAGGACAATACCATCAAGGTGAGTCTTCAACATTGATGATCTCCTCTTCTCCTACAAGGCCTCCACCTACCAACCCCATTATTGAATTCCCACCATCTCCAACACCTGCTAGTTCCTAGTTGATTGAGATCACTCCCCATGAATTGGAGAAGCTAAAACAGGCTCAGGCCCTGTATGCAAAAAAATATGAAGAGAGAGTTAGGGCTACAATTTTGAGTTTTGCTGACACCATAGGGTCCTCACTAATGTACAATAACATGAGTAAGATTTTGGAAATGTGGAATGAGCTAAATGGAGACAAGGTTGTTCTAATGCCTATTTTTGACAAGTGGAAGCCCAAAGAGTAGGATATAGAACTTATTTGTGTATCCTATGATGAGGCAGGGGCTGACCCCATTATTAAATCTACCAATGATATGATAAAGGATTTAGTGAAATTAGCAGAAGGAGTAGATAATGCAGATAGAAAGATCAACTTGTACAAGAAAGAGTACACTGATCAAGTTTTTGAACTACTCCCAGTGGGTTTTTCCAATCCAACACAATTAAAGGACAAACAAATATGACTTAAGGAATTAGAAGCCAAATTGTCACTAAGAATAAAAGGAATTATTAATTCAGAGGATGCTTCCATATTTATCAAAATAATTGAGGAGATTGAGAAAATCAAATCTCATTATGGTTTTCTTGATTCAGAGGTCAACAAAATGAGGAATTCTTGGAAAAGATTAGCCAAGACAAAAGGAAAAGTGGTTAACTTCTCGTGGCCTATTGATGATGTATACCAGGAACGGACAAGAAAATATGCATTACTGGATGTGGAGCAATTAGAAGATGTTGCAAAAGAACAACAAGTAGAAGAAGCCGCAGATGTTGAAAAAGACTTGTAACTGCATTTGGAAAAGGTTTTGTAACTACTTCTTAAGAGAAGTAATGATTGTAACAAATTCTCCTAGGAAAGTCCGAAGCTTTATATGCATCCATGTTATTATAAATGGATACCAGGACTAGTAAAGAGGGATCGCAAGGAATTGTAAGTAAACGCTGCAGAAATTTATCTGAGCTTTTTTCTAAGTCTTAATGGAGAACATTCAAATGTTTTTGTAATACTTTCTGAAATAATATCAATATACAGACCATCGGTTTTGAGCTTAAACTTTGTGTTGTCTTCAAGTATGTTTTGCAAATATTTACTGTTTCATTCTGAGTAATCTAGGGTTATTCCTTTTGAATATGGGTTGTAAGGCGACTTCAAGTAGATATGCTTCTTATCTTTTCTCTTCAGAAGGGGAATTAAATACGCGGGAATCATTTCTATCAGTAAATTATTTATGGGCTACTTTGAATTTGATAAATGCAGTTTGGTTTGGTATGAGTGAAATTCTTATGTATGTCAGGCATATGTGGGGATCTGTAGAAGCGGAGTTGATAGGATGTGTGGGGATATTTGATTGTGGGAGAATTGCCTAAACTTAGATGACTCTGTGGCCAATGGATAAGGCACTAGTATCTATTGTGGTTGTCTTTTTACACAGCTTGTAGGTCAATACTGATTATGAGTACAAGTTTTATTTCTTTGTTTCAGTTGGTTTTAAGGTGATAAGATCCATTGGTTTTCAGACTGGTTTACTGTGGATTTGTCTTTTAAAAGTGTGAACTCAGTTCACAAAAGGGTATACCCACGTAAACTTTGGACAAGTTCAAAGTGTAGAAGGTTAATCAAACCTTGTCATATGTTGTTCTGAAAGTTTCCTTCTCTTTGATCTCTCTTCTGCAGACAGAGTTTATCATATTACTATAAGGGTCTTAAGGGGAATCAGATTTTGAGAACAACAGACATGATGATATTGTATGTTGTCATTGATGTCAATATGCTGAAGAGTAAACCGGTATATTGAAGTAAACAACTTGCAAGAGAACTGGTATGATGTTGTGAACTGATATATGTGAAAAAGTGAAGCGGTATGTCTATCCAAGTGAACCGGTATGTTGGAATGTGAACCGATATATGGAATGTTTTGTATCAAGGTTTCATATGGTATGACTACCGGTTGGTAGTCTCAGCTTCAGGGTTTCCGGTTGAAGTATTCCAAGCCTGTGTGATTCAACCGATGACATCGTGTGATGAGTTAGCATTGTAATGAAGAACAAATTGTGTTGCCATGTCAGCCTTGTGCGCATGAAGGATCTTGCATGAAGGAGATTGATCCTATCTACCTCAGGAATGTGTGAAGTCTCTGTAAATAGTGAAGAACAAGTGATGGGTTATCATCCTCCAAGAAGTAGTGAAGAATGAACGTTGGAAAACATCTTGAGATCTGTTCAAGACTGTTGTAATCAATACAATATGTTCAACGGCTAGGATTGAACTGACTGAATTGCTTAACCTAAATGTTTAGGGTTTAGGGTTTATGCTACCGACCTATCTTTCCTATAAGGTCGATGTTGTTTTTCATGTTGAGGTTGTTGGCAAATGTTGTGTGTGTATCTAAGTGCAGAGATACGTGATTCTTGCTAGACCAGATAAGAGAATAGATACCTGCAGAGTGTGATTGCAGAAGGAAGGAACTAAAGTGGATCTGCATTGGCATTGAGTGTTGTTACCAGATCATTTTAATACCTGTTGACCTCTAACCACTTCAACAGTTGGAAAATCCCTTAATAGGGTAGCTTTAACCGACTTGCTGTAAATCCTTTAATAGGGTGACTCAAAGTCATTGAGTTCTTAAATTCCTCTAACAAGGTAACCTTTAATAGGGTTTAACCCTTAACCGGGTGATCCCTAGCAGGATCGTTTCCTAACAGAACCTATTGTAAAGTCTTTAACCAGACTAGGCTCCTAACAAAGCGAACTTCAAAAGGGTTCAAAGAACAGCTTGTGGGTATTCATCCCCACCGTGGTTTTTCCCAGTTGGGTTTCCACGTGAAAAATATGTGTGTTATGTGTGATGCTTTGTTATTCTCTATCAAGCAGGAAACCATGTTGAACCAGCAAGTCTTTACATTTCTATTGATGTATTACAAGTGTATGCATATGGGTGAAATGGAAATAAGATGTTAGATTGTGTGGAAAGTTAAGCGTTACCGGTTTATGTCTTACACATTCTTATTGTGTTTAACCGAGAATAATCTGGTTTAGAATGGTGTTATTGCGTGCCAGTCAAGTGCAGAGTTTTCAGTCAAACCAGTTTAAGGAAAAGTGATTTTTGCCTGTATTGATTCACCCCCCCCTCTCAGTAGCGGTTTGGTACTAACTGTTCATCATTTATTCATCACATACAAGGTCTTCAATTCCTGAAATCCTAATACTATCACTCTCATCTCTGTCAACAAATTCCTTCTCCTACTCAGTGCATTGACAAATTTGTTAGATTTCCCACTTCTATGCTTCAATACAAAGGTGTAACTCTGCAAAAATTCTACCCATCTAGTATGTCTCTGATTCAACTTATTGTGATTGTTCAAATACTACAAAGCTTGATGATCCGTATACAACACAAAATCCTTAGGCAACAAATAATGTCTCCACTTCTTCAAGGCTTGATCTATGGCATAAAACTCCTGATCATACACTAAATATCTTCTTTGGACATTATTCAATTTCTCACTAAAATAAGCTACTTTTCTCCCTTCCTGACTCAAGACTACTCCTATTGCTATTCCACTTGCATCACAATCCACTTGAAATACTTTATTGAAATTCGATAAAGCTAACACAGGTTGCTCAATCACTTTCCATTTCAATAGCTCAAAACTTTTGTTTGCTTCGATTGACCACTTGAATTCCTTCTGATTTCCCCTCATGGTCTCACTCATAGGGTTACAAACTGAACTAAAAGTTCTGATGAACTTTCGGTAGAAACTAGCCAATCCATGAAATGATCTTACCTCTCCAATGCTTTCTGATGTATGCCACTCAACAATTAATTTTGCTTTCTTAGGGTCCATCTTCAAACCATCCTTAGATATCACAAATCCCAAATAGACTAATTCATCTTTCATGGAAGTACACTTCTTAAGATTTATCAATAACTTTTGTTCTCTCAACCTCTGCAAAACCTGTCTAAAATTCAACAAGTGCTCTTGTTTCATCTTACTGAAAATCAGAATGTCATTCAAATATACAATAATGAACTTACGTAATAATTTCTTCAATACCTCATTCATCAGCCTCATGAAAGTACTCGGTGCATTAGTTAACCCAAAAGGCATCACCAACCATTCATACAGTCCTTCATTTGTCTTGAATGTTGTCTTCCACTCATTTCTTTCTTTGATCCTTGTCTGATGATATTTACTCTTCAAATCTATCTTTGTAAAGTATTTTGCTCCACTCAAACAGTCCATTATGTCATCCATCCTAGGCAAAGGAAACCGGTATTTCACTGTGATCTTGTTTATTGCTCTGGAATTAGTACACATCCTCCACTCTCCATTCTTCTTAGGTGTTAATACTGCTAGTACTGCACAAGGGCTCAGGCTTTCTCCGATCAAACCTTTCTTCAACAACTCCTGCACTTGTCTATTTAGTTCTTCATTCTTTGTCGGTGTCATTCGATGTGCAACTTTGTTAGGCAAACTAGCTCCGGGAACCAAGTCCAAGCAATGACTGATACTTCTCACAGGTGACAATCCATCAGGCACATTATCTGAAATCATGTCTTCATATTTTGTCAATAAATAGTTTATCTCTTCTAGTTGTTCCTCTTCATGCTCGAGATTCTCAATCTTCTTAGGAACTAAGGAAAAACACACATCCTGGGACCCCAGCGAGGATACGTGCTGAGTGTACAGTACTTTGTTGATCAGTCGACACATATGAACAATCTCCCACTTGGAGACTGATCAGGCTCCACACCAAACAATCTCCCACTTGGAGACTGATACTAGACAACACCACTGTATTTGCAGCATCCACTGGATAAAACACTTGGACTTGACTGGTATAAATTCCACACTTATCAATCAAGAAGACCAACATAAACTGATGAAGAAATCAGCTTCTCCTGTGGAACTGCCTTCGTGAACATATCGATAGGATTCTCACTTGTGTGAATCTTCTCAAGACGTAACTGAGCCTCCTCCAAAACAGTCCCGATGAAGTGGTACCTGAGTTGAATGTGTTTTGTCCTTGAATGAAAAGCAGAGTTCTTCGCAAGATGAATGGCACTCTGGCTATCACTATACAATGGATGATCCTCCTGTGTCTGACCCAATTCCTCCAGAAAACATTGTAACCAAATCATCTCCTTGCTGGCTTCTGTAGCAGCAACATACTCAACTTCAGTGGTTGAAAGTGCAACAACCTTTTGCAGCCTAGAAATCCAACTGACTGCAGTTCCCCCTATAGTAAAAACATACCCTGTAGTACTCCTCTGTGAATCAATATCACCTGCCAGATCAGAGTCAATGAATCCACTCAGAGTAGCATTAGATCCTTTGAAACATAATGCCTTCGTAGTAGTTCCTTTTAAATACCAAAGAATCCATTTCACAGCATTCCAATGTTCCATACCCGGATTACTCATAAACCTGCTCACAACTCCCACTGCATGTGTAATATCTGGCCTTGTGTATACCATTGCATACATCAGACTGCCAACAGCTGCTGAATATGGGATGTTAGACATTTTATTTACCTCTTCCTGTGCCTTTGGGCACATCTCCTTAGTCAATTTGAAATGACTAGCCAAAGGTGTACTAACTGCTTTTGCGTCCTGCATGTTAAATCTTTTCAACACCTTCTTTATATATTCGCTTTGGGACAAATTCAAGGTTCTATTTTTCCTGTCCCGTGTAATCCTCATACCGAGAATTTTCTTAGCTGCACCCAAATCCTTCATAGCAAATGACTTGGTTAATTTCTGTTTAAGATCATTTATATGTTGCATGTTAGACCCAGCAACAAGCATGTCATCAACATAAAGCAACATGATAATATAACTGCCATTATCCAATCTCTTAAAATATACACAATGATCAAAATGACATCTATGATAACCATGTTCAGTCATGAAACTATCAAATTTTAAATACCATTGTTGCGGTGCTTTCTTTAGGCCATACAAACTTTTATTCAACCTGCACACCAAGTTCTCCTTACCTTTGACCTCATATCCCTGTGGTTGCAACATGTAAATTTCTTCCTCCAAATCTCAGTGGAGAAAAACTGTTTTGATATCTAATTGTTCAAGATGTAAATCATCTGCAACCACAAGACTAAGTATAGTTCTAATTGAAGTCATTTTTATAATTGGAGAAAATATTTCATCATAATCTATACCCTTTTTCTGTGCAAAACCTTTTACCACAAGTCTGACCTTATATCTTTTCTGACCTCCTTCCTCCTCCTTCAGCCGATAAACCCATTTGTTAGGCAAGACTTTTTTTTTTTCTGCAGGTAAAGGGACTAAGTCCCAAGTCTTATTTTTCATCAAGGAGTCCATCTCCTCTTTCATGCCTAGCTCCCACTGTTGTTTGGCATCCACTTGCATTGCTTCTTCATATTCTTCTGGTTCACCAGAATCAGTTAATAATATAGAATACAAAGAAGGAGAAAATCTTTCAGGGGGTCTACTTGACCTCGTAGAACATCTAACACTTGCAGGAGTTTGTGGGACAATCTGTTGTTGCTGAGCATCAGGTACCTGTGGCATTTCATTTTCAGGAATCTCATCCAACACCACATATTCTTGTTTGTCCTATTCATGCTTCTTTTCCTGCATCTGTTCTTTATACATAACCTTCTCATTGAATATAACATCTCTACTTCTAATTATTTTCTTATTTTCAAAATCCCATAACCGATAGCCATATTCATCTATCCCATATCCAATGAAGGTACATTTCTGAGATTTAGCATCAAGCTTGGTTCTGTTTTCTTTATCAATATGGACAAAAGCTTCGCAACCAAAGGTTTTCAGAAAAGAATAATTTACATTTTTACCAGTCCATGCCTCCTCTGGAATACCACCATCCAAAGGGGTTGAAGGTCCTCTATTTATCAAATAGACATCAGTATGTACAACATCTGCCCAAAAATATAAGGGCAATCCAGCATGCAATCTCATGCTCCTCGTGCTTTCCATGATAGTCCTATTCATTCTCTCTGACACACCATTTTCCTATGGAGTTCCTAGAACTGTCTTCTGCTTTCGAATCCCATTTAAGGAGCAGTAATCTTCAAATGCTTTGCTGCAACACTCACCTCCATTATTCGATCTGAGACACTTCAACTTTTTTCCTGTCTCATTCTCAACCAAAGCTTTCCATTTCTTAAAAGTTTCAAAAACATCTGATTTTCGTTTTGGGAAATATACCCATGTTTTTCTGGTTGAGTCATCAATAAAAATAACATAATAACAAGAGCCACCAAGAGATGATACTTGAGCAGGTCCCCATACATCTGAATGCACAAGGTCTAACTTCTCACTCTTCTTCTCTTTCCCAACCTTGAGAAATCTGACTCTTTTCTATTTACCATAAACACAGTTTTCATAGAACTCTAAATCAATCTTCTTTAGTCCTGGCAATAGATTTTTGGAGTGAAGTATTTTCATCCCTTTCTCACTCATGTGCCTAAGCCTATGGTGCCACATTATTGAATCTGTTCTTGCAACATCTATTGTTGCTATCCTTGCAGTAACTTTATCTGTAGCAGCTAGGGTAGAGTAAGTGTTACCAGTACAGAGATATAATATGCCTACCTTCGCACCTTTAGCTACTACTAATGATCCTTTACTGACCTTCCAGATACTGTCTAAGAAAGTAACTATGCAACCTTCACTACCTAGTTGCCCTGCAGAAATTAAATTTCTTCTTAAATTAGGAACATGTCTTACCTCATGTAGAAACCAGTCATTTCCATTCTGCAACTTGATCTTTATATTTCCTTTTCCAACAATTTGACAGGGCTCATCATCACCCAAATATATCTGTCCAAAATCACCTTGAACATAATCTAGAAAATATTTTCTATGGGGTGTAGCATGAAATGAAGCCCCATAATCTATTACCCAGGAATCATTAACATTATCCAAACATAAGATTAAAGCATCTTGTAAAGTATTACTTGCAATATTAGCTTCCTTACTGTCATTTTCATTTTTGTCTCCTTCTTTGTTTTTTCGAGACCAACAGTCCTTCTTTAGATGACCAGGCTTTCCGCAGTACCAGCAATCTTTCTTTCCTCTAGATTGAGAGCATCCTTTCTTTGACTTCCCACGTGACTTCTCATTTTAAGGGCCTTTTCCTCTTTCGTTTGATCTTCCTCTATTCTCCACATTCAAAACACTACTTGATGATGTTGGAGTCTCACCTGTGCTTTTCCTTCACATTTCCTCACTTAGGATAACACCAACAATATCATCAAATACCAAAGTATTTTTACTAGAGACAGAGTTACTTATAGCCATAACCAAGCTATTCCAGCTTTCTGGCAAAGAACATAAAATCAAGAGAGCCCTAACCTCTTCTGCAAAGGTAATTTTTACCGAAGACAATTGACTGGTAATTGTATTAAATTCATTTAAGTGCTTTGCCACAAATCCTCCCTCACTCATTTTCAAATTAAACAAACGCTTCATAAGAAATACCTTATTCAAAGCCGAGGGTTTCTCATACAACTTAGCCAATGTCGCCATCAAATCTACAATCATTTTTGCTTCTGTTATATTGAATGCTACAAATGCTGCAAGGCATAATCGAATGGATCCTAGTGCCTTTCTATCTAAAATGTCCCACTCTTCATCTGACTTTGTGGTTGCTTTCTTTGCCTTTCCTTCCAATGGCCGCCACAAATCCTTTTGATACAGGTAATCCTCCATCTGCAATTTCTATAACTGATAATTCTGGCTGTTAAAATTTTCAACCTTGAATTTGGAATCCTCCATTGCTCCCACTCAAATCTGAAATTCCTGCCAATTTACAGAAAACCTCGCTCTGATACCAATTGTTAGGGTTTCTAGCAGATCCGAAGCAAATATGAACTAACAATTATATGCAGATTTAAATACAAAAGATAAAGAAATAAAACAAGACACAAATAACACAAAGATTTAACGTGGTTCACCCAGAATGGGTTACGTCCACCATACACAACCGTCCAATCTTTCTTATTATCTAGCAAAAATAGTACATCAACCTTACAATGCCTTAAGCATCCCAATAGCTTATAACATGCGTTTTTAGGGAAACAAAGTCGACCTTTTTAGGGTTTTATTACAATATCAGTTTTCATCAACAAAAATGACAAAAAAAAATTTCTCGGGGGGCTGCCGCCCCCGAACCCCCATAGCGGGCTTCGCCTGCTTTCCCAGGGCTCGGCTCGATCCAGCCCCGGACCCCGGCAAGGATACATGCTGAGTGTACAGTACTTTGCTGATCAGTCGCCACATATCAACAAAATGTTCCCACCAAAGAGATGCATGACCTTTCAACTGAGTACATGCATATTTCACTTTCCTTTTTTCTACAGTGTTTTCAAAATCAAAATATTTCTCCATCTCCGAGATCCAATCTATCAATTCATCTGAATCCAACTTTCCATCATATTCCGGTGGGGTAAAATGAGGTTTAGTATTCGCCTTACTCAAAAACCTCAAAAACCTTTCCTCATCCGGATCAACCGCTGGTGGGTTTACTTGTTCTGTCAGAACTTCTTCTCCTTCATCTTCAATGTGTTGGCCTCTTCTCTGGGCTGTCTCCATGACTTCCAATCGGGCTTCTATTCCTCGCAACATTTCCATCACAACAGGATCTGCATTCCCACACGCTCCACCATTCCTAGTTCCTCTTTGCGCCATCTTTATGCCAATCCTCTGCAGTTGCAGGTTGGATCCACAGTCTTCCACCCTCCAACAAAATTCTTAGGACAACGCAATCTTCAGAATGAAAACTCACTCTAATTCAACTTGGAGTAGTCATCGACTAGGAGGGACCTCAAAGAGATCAATCCAGACTGGTCAACAAGAGTAAACACAATGGAAACAAAAGGACATGATGGAGACAATGCATAACAGATTGAATTATATCACGAAAACTGATTACAACCAACCGATAACAACTGGGTTATAGAAACCGGCTTACATGCCTGCTAAAACATGCTCAAAATACAGAACAGGTCACAACCGAGACCTCAAATCTTAAGATCTATCTTCTATGCTCAGTCTAACTTCTTTTTTAAATTATAATGCTTGATTACAATGATTTATACGATCCAAGGGGATCCAGTCGGCCCAAAAAGGGATCAAAACCCGAAGAACAAGACCTAACATGCAAAACCAACAAGGTCAGCCTTTGCCAAAGAAATTCCTCTGGAAAATCCAAAGAATGAAGTGTAGATCATGGGGAAAGGTCGGCCACACGCTAAGGAACATTGGAATCAATCCTCAAGGCTTTGCAAGCTACGAAAGGGGATCCAATAGATCACCAATGAAAATAGGTCCAGGCAATCGGTAACAAAAAATTGTCTCAGAAACCGGTAGTGATAACTTGCTAAAAAACGATCCAAATGCTCCATGGTTTGGGAATAAGGAAGATGATCAAGTCTTCACGTAAAATCCAACTCCATAGGTGAAAGTGATGATTCAAATACCGACGATTTGTCCATTATATTTGTAGATGGACACTAGAAACCCTACAAATTTCATAGAGAATATTTCTTGTAAAAGAAGAATCAAAATGTGAGATGGTTGAAAATATTTCTCAAAGTGATGAGATTGCAAAGATGTATCAAGAGCTAATATAGGATGGATAAAATATATTCAATGTAGGATGGGTTGGGAGAATTATTGCCATAACCTAAGGCAAGGGAATTTGAGAAAGTAGAACCACCCGACCAATCCCAGTGGCAAAGGCAGTTTCCCCTGCCTTACTATTCTATGGGCTAGGAAAGGGTGTTCATAAATCGCTATATGCCTCCCACCCACCACTTTTTTGCACTTAATTATTATTAAATATTTGGATATGGATGTAATATATAGAATAAAACTTGATGTGTTGACATTTGATTTATTCAAACATTTAAACTTTGCAATATGAATGCATTATATGTCATGTTTTAATTTGAATGACAATATTAATGTAAAAAATAATATGTTTGTTTGAAATATATGTAAAATTTTGATGAAGCAAATTATTTCATGTGTTGACATATTAATATTTCTTGAGTACATGAGTGTTTTCTAGGGTGTTAAAGATGAAAATGTGGCACAAGCAAGGGTTTCCTAGCATTTTGGTAGCAGTAGATGGGAACCTATACACACTCATTTAGAAATCATAATTGCATAATTTGATGAAATGGATTAGTTAAATAATTTCTTTATGAAATTTAATTGATTTTATGAAAGTAGGTGATAAATATCTTTCATTGCATTAATTTGAAATAAAGGAAAAATATGTTGCTTGTTTTCCATTAGAAAAGGAATTATAGATTAGAAAATTAAATATCATATATAAATGATTTTGAAGTATTTTTTAAAAGATAATTATAATTATATGTTTAAATTCTATGTCACTTACCTTGTAGAATGTATTAAATTTTCAAATCTAAATCAAAAAAATTGGTTGTTAAAAATGGTTGGTCGAAGATCATATTCTAATTAGATATGCGAGTTTAAAAGAGGAGAAGATTTAACTACTCAACCACAACTTATTCTACTTATTCTAGAGAATTTACTTTCTAATTGCAAGGAGGAAGTTAGGGGAAAAACGGAAAAAAGAAAACCACCAAAATTACAAGCAGTTGGGAAAAATTAAGTTAAGTACAATGGAATAACCAAGGAAGTAAAGGAGAAATTAGAGAAGTAAACCAATAAAACTTTGCATGACAGACAACTGTTTTACGTTACACCAGAATTGGAGGGGGAAGTTCCGCCAATTGCTTATTCGCCTTTTCAACAAACACGCAGATGACGTCTCTTCAATTCACTCTCTTAAATAGTTCACGTGCCTTGTTTATGCTTTCACATTGTTCTTTATGTCTAACAACCTCTATAGTTGTTTCGTGGATTATGTTGTAGTACGATTTGGAACTCATTTCCTACATTATAACTTGGACTTTATCATGAGTTAGTTGTTTTTGCAAATCTTAATGTTAAATGCATTGGTACACTAATGAGGTTTCCAACTCTAATGGGAAAATGAGATTAAATTCAATTCTTATGATGTTAAAACACATTATAACGATTGATTATCAAACAATACACGATCTTTTAAAATTCTTGTTTAGTAAATTAATTAAGTAGTTGATCACGTCAAAATTGATTCTAGAATTTCTACTAGGTATCGATTGTATACCCACATCTATTTGATGTTTCAGAAGGAGATGAGTAGATGCCATTGTTGCCTTCCTGTTAACAACCCTTGCCTATGAACATTATAGAAAACGTTAAGTTGTTAAGGTGTTAAACAACTATATGGAACTCCCATGTCTTTCTCACAGATTTGTGTCCAGCTTAATCATAAAAATAGTGGGATGAATTAAAGATAAGATTACATTAGAGATAAACTAGGAATATAAAAACTTGGCATTTGATTAATTATAGAAGTTATGTATCGAATTTGCTAGTAAAATTCAAATTTGGAAATTTTGTTTTTGGCTTGCTAGAGAAATAAGGTGCTTGTTTGTACATTATATATGGTGCCTTATTGGTTCTAGTTGTTTGTACATTATCTCTTTGATTTTTATTTTAGAAGTTAGAAGTTATAGAGGAATGATTGTTATTGATGATTTTCTTCTGAGTATGCACCCACAAAGTGGTTATAGAAATAACAATGAGAGTAAAAACACTATAAAATAAATTGTGGTGATTCATTAAAAACATGTGCTTTTTGCTTTAACATAAAATAGAGGTGAACACTCAATCTAGATATTTTTGGTATTTGAAAAGATCTTGGTACAATGTTCAAGGTTATTTGGAAAAATAAAGTACCAAGTTAAATTTAAATCATTTAGGATTTTAAAATGCCATTTCTCCTCTTTCTATTCACTAAACATGTAAAATATTATTTTGCGACTAAAATATTAAGGACTAGGTCATATGATAAGTATATATTGATTTTCAATGAGGTATTTTATTATAAATAGATTATATTCTTGATTTGTAGAATCATTGACTTATTGACTTAATAAACCATTCTTGATTAAATTGATAGGTATAGAAAACTAGTAATAGAAAAATATTTCTTAAACATTATTGGAAAGGATAGACTTAATTGTATTCCATGAATATAGGAATGTTAATGGATGAGTTTCAAATATGGAAACACATAGAAGGATAAATATCAAAACCTAATTTGCTTGCGGGTAGTCAACATATAACTTTGGCCAACATGTTTAAAATCAATTTGATACTAGTTGATTTTCTTATTTACTCCTTGCCATGTGATGAAAATTAGGACTGCATGATTTGTGTGATGTGTTAGACACTTTCATGCTGCACTAGGTTTTCATCCTTCCTATTGGTTTCCAATTTTGGTAGGAGCCTCGAGAAATGGTTAGGAGATCTTTGTATTCTAAGAGCAACGGGCAAGCAATTGCTTCATGGTTGGGTGGAAAATGCATGTAGACCATATTTTCATCTTATAGGAGTAGATGGAGAGGAGTTCGTGATGACCAGTGATAGATTTTATGGTATCTTTATATTTATCATTTCATGTTTATCAACCTCATGGTCAACTTTAATATGATGTAATATTGACCTCGTGGTCACTTTGTATATGTAATTCAACATATAATGTCTCACATATTTATTATATATCCATAGAGATAATATGGTACATTTAAACTCTGATATTATATATCTGTAGAGATAATATGGAAAATTTAAACTTTGATGTATTTATCTTTGAAATTATTCAATATTAGTATTTTTTGAATTTTCTTATTTATGAAAATTTGAGTCTTTACATTTAGTATCAAACCCCACTTTTGAACCCTAGGGCCTTAACATCTACCTCACTAAGAGATGTAAAATTGTAATGCAAGATCATCCTTGTAATAAAATGGACACTAGGAATACCAATAAGAGTGTATTGAGTAGTAGGTAGAATAACAAACAAAATGAGAGGTTGGAATAGATATTCAATCTTCTGGATTGACAAGAAGCATTAATGAACGATATAAAACAAGAGGTTCAAGGGATCTAGAGGAAAGAAATGAAAATCTTAGAAACAAGGAATAGAGGTAAGAAGTTCCCATGAATGAAGATCAAAGGAATGAGGAGTAGAATCATCAAAATTAGGATCATGGGAACAACAAAGGTAGGATTGAAGAAGAATTTAGTAAGGCCCTCAATAAAGTTGCACCACCAAAGTTTGATGGCAAAACTATTAGGGACATAGTTGAAGCCTGGATAATAGAAATAAAGAAATACATCAAATTTCATAACTTATTTGATGAATCTCAAGCCATGTGGGGTGCTTATTAACTTACTAGAGAAGTGGTCACTTGTTGGGATAATAAGAAGGTTGAAAAACATTTGCAACTAGGAAAGGTAACATGGGAGTTGTTCCTACAACTCTTCAGGAAGAGGTGGCTACGCAACATTTCTTTGATAAAAATATGACAAAGCTCTAGAATATGACAGGTAGGGAAACATGACAGTAACACAGTATTGGGATAATTTCTCTCACTGAAATATGTGCCACAATATCAGATGGATGAGCGCTTTAGAATTTCAAAGTTCATTTTGGGGTTGAAACCTTAGATTGGATTAGAGGTGGATATGCATAGTCTCATGGCAATGGATGAAGTGTTTGAGAAGGCCTCTAAACATGAACAAAAGATTCTATAGATCTCCGACTTTTGCAAGAATCAATAGGTGAATACATCACTAGGGTTTGGAAAGAAAAAGTTCCAAGGAAATAGTCAACAAAGGGGTGGTTTTCACTAGGTTTGGAATCTTAAAAGGAACAAATACATGCAAGGTGGATCATTTGGAAGCTTCAGTGGAAATAATAGAAGACCTAATAATTTTAACAACAATTATAACATGATTTCCAACAAGAGAAATAATCTTGAAGGAATGAAAGGACCTCAAGATGGGTTCTACATTTGTGGCAGGGATCACTACACCAAAACATGTCCCCAATGATCATCTAGAGGGAACGGGAAGAACCAATAGGATTAGGTTCAAAATCACATACATGCTATAGTGGACAACCATCAAGTTGATTTTCAAGCATCACCAATACAATTCTCTAGTAATATTTATGGATAAAAAATTTCTATTATAATTGGCACTAGAGCTACATAAAGTTTTGTTGATCCTAGAGTAGTATCAAAATTATCCATTACACCTGGCTATATGTCTGAATCATGGGTTGTTCAATATGGAAATCAAGATAAGAGGAGAATAGATCAATGTCTGGTGTGTAGTAAGTCAGAACTTCCAAGTTTCCAAACTTAAGTTACTTTATGTGGCCCCTGTAGGTTCATACGATGTAATCTTAGGGATAGATTGGTTGGTTGAACATAAGGCCGTAGTATATTACTAGGACAAAATTGTGAATTGCTTTGATAATTTGGGACACCTAGTAGAAGTGTGTGGTATTCAAGGGCCAATTGAACTAAGGCAAAATTCAGCTATGCAATTGAGGAAGGCACAAAGGAAAGGGTGTATTATTTATGCTATTCATGTTAAGAATATTGAGAATGAAAAACTAGTATGAGATGATTATCCTATTCTTCAAGAGTATAATAATGTTTTTCCAGAAGAATTACCCGAGTTACGACCCAAGAGAAAATTTGAATTCTCAATTGATTTGCTTCCTAGAACCAAGCCTCAGTCTAAGGATCCATATAGGATGACAATCACCGAGTTACATGAATTGAAGGTTCAATTGCAGGAACTCTCAAATAAGGGTTTCATCAAACCAAGTGTTTCATCAAACTAAGTGTCTATGTATTGATTAGAGGATGCTAAATAAGGCTACAACAAAAAATAGATATCCTTTTCCTAGGATTGAGGAGTTGTTCGATCAAATGAAAGGAAACTATATTTTGAAAAGTTGACTTAAGATCTAGTTATCATTAGCTCAGGATCAAAGACGAGGACACATCAAAAACTATTTTCTAAATGCCTGAGTTCATTGTGTCACCTTTTGGTTTGACCAATACACCTACAACATCCTACAAAATTTATGAACCTGATGAATAGTGTGTTTCAGGATTGTCTAGATAACTTTGTGATTATATCAATTTTGATATACTCCAACTCATTGGAGAACCATGAGAGGAATGTAAGGATAGTCTTATGGTGGCTGAGAGAGCATAAATTATATGACAAGCTATCCAAATTCAATTTCTACCAATGGAAGGTATATTATTTGGGGTATATTATATCAACAAAATTAGTAGCAATTGATCTATATAAGATCAAAGCGATTGTAGAGTGGTTGTAATGCCCGCCAAAATACCCTAGATAAATTAACCAACTAACAACACATCTTTTTTTTTAAAAGACATCAAATTAATGACACATATAACTTAATAAACATATATATCACCTAAACATGCACATAAACATCCCTAACAAGATCGTAAGAACATAAGTACGCAAATGAAAGTAAATGGGTGAAAACATAATGTTGTGTTGCACTTTTAGCTAAGTGCGAGTGAAAAAGAAATCCTACTCAAATGAGTAGGACTCAGCTGAGTCTGTGTGGCACCACATGGCGCCTACGTGGAGGACGGGTGGTGAGGTATACTCGATCGAGTACTACCCGACCCTACATATACCCATCGACTGCACTTAGCCCCCCATTTGCACAGTTCAAAATAGCTGGAGTGGGAGGGGGGCTAAGAAGACTTTCGGCCGAGCAAGCTAGGGCTGAAAGGCTTTTTTCATTTAAATTTTTGTTTTTTTGTTTTTAGTTGTTTTAATAATTTATATGTATAGATTTTTAATTTTTTAATTGTTTTAGTAATTTATATGTATAGATTTTTAATTTTTTAATTGTTTTAATAATAATATATGTATATATTGTTTTAATTACATATAATTAAAAACATATACAACTAAAACATATACAACCAAAACATATACAACCAAAAACTTATACAACCAAAACATATACAACAAAAACATATACAACCAAAAAACATACACAACCAAAACATATACAACCAAAAAAACATATACAACCAAAAAACATATAATTACAAACAATATAAGAGAATATAATTTACAAACAATCTCCCTAATTACATTCAGGCATCCATGTATACCTTCCAAGAGTTTAGGAGATCTTTTAGTTTCATGGAGTACCAAAGAATATCATATTTAATAAAGGTAAGTTTGATAAGATCATATTTGAGACACCTAGATAATGTCAAAGTTTCAGAAAATCATAAACATAATTGGGAAGTAAATTGGACTATAGATCAACCCATCACCTTAAGGTTGATCAACAAAAAGAGAGTGAACTGAATTCTTGAGGACTTGTGAACAAAAAGATGGGAACTTACTTACCATTAATTGAGTTCGCATATGATAACACTAACCATAAACACACTTCTCATTTCTTCATTGGAGGTTCGTAAGCTCAAGTATTGTATGCTTAACAAATAGGCTCGGACATGGTAGTTGTGGATCCAAAAGAACTAGAAAAGATGAAAGACCAAACTTAGATTGATTAGCAATTGGAAAATGTAGTGGATTTTTAGAAAATTTATAAATGACAAAAATATATACATCAAAAAAGTCATGTATCGGAGAGAGTGTTTTTAATAAATTAGCTATTGACAAGCTTGATTAATTTTTGTCTTCCAAACTTGCATATCACTTTGTGGAACCTTTTGAGATCCTAGAACCCTTTGGTGCAATAAATACTATATAGTGACCTTCATCATTTCAACTTCTAATTATAAATTTAGTTATTTAAGTCTTGGCTCCATATATCCCCTACTTCTCTCAAGTCCTACCCCCAAATCATGATTCTAAATGTTGGTTTCCTCCCATTAATCATTATTTTGATTAGAATTCTTAGAACATTTTAATAGCTTCATTGAAATTTTCTAAATATTTTTGGTCCTTTGATCTTTGGTTCAATCCTTTTGTGTGATCTTTGGTTAAACTAGATTAACTAGATTAAATTTTACACTAATGAATTTTCTTATAAAAGCAAAATAAAAACCCTAGATAAAGCAAAAGGAATGTAATTAATGATTTATTAATAAATTAGGTTATTGTCTATTTTACTCCAACATATACCTATTACAAAATTTAATATTTGAAGTACAATTATGCTAGAATGATTATTATTATTGATATTTGGCGTAACTTTCTAGTTTAATAAAATGATCTCATAATCATTATCTATAATGGTGTAGTCGCATATGCATATTATAATTTTTATGTTAAATAAGTTCATGTGTATGTTCATGTAATTTGTTTTACAATGTAATCTTTAAGTTGCAATGTCCATAGGTCGCAGTTCATTTGATTTGTTTTGTTTAAAATGTTTAACTCAAGTGCATATTTGTACAATGTTTCATCTTGTTTGTGGCATACATTGTATATGAACTTGTTTTTAATTCAATTTAATGTATACATGCAGATTCACACACACATATTTATACATTTCACATCACATCTAGAAATGGCTTCTAGTTGTTCACATCATTTTTCTTCTGATCAGAGTGTGCATCTTGATCCTCAGCAGACCTCACATAGGTTTGAGACTCCTGAGAATTCAGAGACTGCTCATACTGAGACTATTTTGAGAATACAGTCCTCTCTAGCACAGTTACAATGGACTTTAAATAATACTTCTGTGCTGGCCAATAGAGATAAATTAGAACGTATTAGAGATGAGCTGATGCGTATGATTGAGCTTGCTCAATCATACAACCCATATGATGACCCTCACATTGAGCATTTTTATAGGACTTTATCTCACACTGTCTATGTCATAGTTAAATGGAAAACAATAGATAGAGATGTTTTTGCAGTGAATGTGAAATCCATGTTCCCATTTTACATGGAAATGGCTATGGTTAGAGAATATTGGGTCACTAGATGTGAGGATCCTATTGTCGCACCATTCATATATCCTAGATGGTTGGCGACACATCATAGGTGGCCGCATAAGGATCAACTGCCACAATATTTCTGCAAACAATTGTATGCAGAATTTCATCTAGGGTATGATGTTGATTACACACTTTCCACGACATGTTAGGCAGGGTAGGGGCAGATTTGCAGACAAATTTAGACACCATGATACACAACCCCCTAGTAAGAGGGCAATGCTAGGTCAGAACCTTTCGATTTTTTCAAAAGGTTGGATTTGGTCACAGGTGGTGCTGGTGATATGGTAGTTGAGGAGGCACGCATTGACATGTATTCTAACATTGCCAACATTGCTACTCAGGTTGATGAGATGAATTTTGATCACGTGGGGAGAAATATGTTGTGTTCTTGTATTGCCCCTATTGTTGACGAGACCGATCCATTTTATGACCCATATATTCGTTATGAGCTACTGTTGCCTGCTGAGATCACATGTTTACCGGAGGATCGTCTGTGCCAGATGAGCTCCTATTTAGTGAGTGATCTTGTGGATGCTTATCAGTCTCTCTCTACATTACATGGTATCACTCCTCAATATCTTCCTGAGTTCATTGGATGAGTACTTCAGAGATCCTCAACTAGTACCAGCCATGGTGGAGGAGATTCAGAGCCTGGTAGTTCTAGGCAGGATGATATTTCAATACCTCCTACAACTCCCAAGACTATAGTGCATCCTACACCACCAACTCCAGCAGTTCGGTGATGAGGTTTTTCATCTCTTCTTATGGATGACTTTATTGATCCAGATGTTGTGTCATTACACTCTTCGGAGATATCTGGCATCGAGCGTGCATTCGAGGAGAGGAATAAGGTAAGAAACTGGAAATTTTGATTTTACCTTAGTTGTATATATAAAGTTCTTATGTATTCACTACCACTGACATATTTTTTTAATTTTAAATATATATTACAAGAGATTATGATGGACGTGAGATATGGAGATTTGCAGGCACCTAGTGATCCTATTCATCAGGATACACAGGTAAATTTATATTTAAATTTAAATTGATGTATCTTATTTTTTTCCTATTCATCAGGATCCACTATATATATAATTTTTTTAACATGGAAATTGTGTACACAATGTAGGCCCCTGGAGCAGGTGATGGATCAGATCGAGGATCAACATAGGGCGTGACATAGCTCATTATATTGTTATATATACATGCTTGCTTCTTTTATTATGTATATCTGGCATTTCTATTATATATGTTGTGCACATTTCTATTATACATGTTGTGAACATTATATTTCTATTATGCACTCGATTTCTATTATACATGTTGTAGACATTTAGATATTATACATGAACTGTGGACATGCCATTTGTAGCCTTATTTTAGACATTATACCTCAACATTTCATACATGTTACATGTTTATCTAGACATTTCATGTGTTGTACATGTTTATTTTATGTGTTACAGTGAGCTCTCACTCTGAATTAGGTGCACACTAGATCACTCTCCTAATTCATCAACACCTTTTCTTAATATTTATAATTTATTATTTAGTGCATAATTTAGTCGAAAAAGGATGTCTTAAAGGGATCATAATACATGCTAAATTAGTAATCAATTTCTCCGAACTCATTATACTGAATTTGTCTACTTAGTTGTGTTACATGTCTATAGAAATTTCATAATTCTAAGTTACATGTTTATTTTATGTGTTACAATGTTCAAATTTCATGTGTTACATTTTAGTTAGATTGATATGCAAATCATTTCTACATTTCAGTTAGATTGATATGCAAATGATATATACTAGGTTTTATGGTTGGTATTGGTATTGGTATTTATATAGGTTTATGGATCATTTTAGTAGGTTGTGGAAATATTATTAACAATATTACATGTTGTGTTTGTTGTAACACTTAAACTTTAATGGCGATGTATGGGATGCTTGCTTTTCTTCACAACTAGTACTGAAGTAAGAGCTAAGTTTGATATTAATCTAGAGTTTAACATTATTTAAGACTACATCCTAGGACTATACCTAACTTTTCTTAAGGGTATGTCTTAAAGGGATGTCAATGAAAAGTCAAAATATATTTTCTAAATTTTAAGTAATATAAATAATCACTAATAAATATGAATAATGCAATTATGACTACTGCCTTGTTCTTAATCAAGAAATATAAATAACTACTAATAATTTCTTAATCAAGCAATATAAATAATTACTAATAATCTAATTCAAGTAATATAAATAAACACTAATAATCTAATGTAACAAAGAAAGGAATTTACATGTGTGTGAACTCATGAAAAATTGAATAACAATGTGTATATATATATATATATAATTTTTGCATACTTAGTTCATAAGGGGATCATATATATATATATATAATTTTTGCATACTTAGTTCATAAGGGGATCTAAAACTAGGACCTATTAGGATGTCTTAAGGGGATGTCCAAAGAGGATGTCTTAAGAGGATGGCCAAAGATGATGTCTTAAGGGGATGTATAACATAAAATAATACATTTAAAATATTTTCAACCAAGCATGCATATGCAAAAATATCACCTACATGTATGTACATCCAGATGACACCATATAAATTTAAAACAAAAGTAAGATGTATCTATAAAATTTTAACATGTCAATACATGATCTAAATCAAAACTAAATAAAAGAACATGTATGCACACACGCACCTGAAACGACTAAATCAAAAACACGTTCACAATTAGCTGAATATATAGGATCATGAATGTCTGTCATTTTCATCATCTTCATAAGGAGGCATTCTGATTGACTCTTTCATATCCCATTGTGAGACATATCCATTTGCAATATTCTCGCATTGACTCATTGGATTGTCCTCAATGCAATCAACACAAAATAATTATTTTTCTCTTACTTGAATCAATGGAGGCTTGTGGTGTCCTGTAGTCATCACTTGATGTAAACTTCTAATACCAACAATTGTTTGACAATTGTAAGGATTAGATCGATCAATACCTGTTATAAATATGAAATGAAATTTGCACATTTTAAGATCAACTACTTTAGGATAAAAGTGAAATGTAAAGCTGATGAAATTTTTTAAGAATTCTTGAGAACAAAAATATTTTACCTTTCACTTCCCAAAAATAACGTTTGTTGTATGGTGTGTCCCGACTAGCAAAAAGACTTTGACACCATTCAACAATTTTGTTTGCATTCTCTATGCTATTACCTACATAAACAAACTTAGAGATGTTGTTATGTGCACTTCTTTTAAAATGAAATTATATTAAAAAATAGATACAAACAAATTGAAAACAAAATTAACAGTACCCGCAATTTCATGTTGGCGAAGTGCACGCTTCACACATGCTCCTGCTCCATCATGCTCTCCTTTTCCATGTCCACTTTCAAAGAAGTTCCACAAAAACTTAACATTGTGTCTAGCATGTTGCATGGATAGCCAATTAAAGGCTTTTGCCGATTTAAATTGTCTTGCTCCATAAAGTTGTATGTCATGTACATGTACAATTGAACATTTAAAATAAAATTTATCAAATACAAATTTAAATATAAATGAAAATGAATTGAGACTTGTGTACTCACCTGCACAACTATCTAATCAAATCCAGTGTTGTGAAACATTTATCCCATGATTTTCAAGATCTTCAGAAAACATTGCAAAATAATGAGCTACATAGCTCCTATCATGAACCTTATCATCGCTGATATAGAAATGAACCTCCTTGATGATAATGCATTCATTTGGATAAGTACAGTTTTCTACCCCATCCACATAAAATTGTGCATGTCTATAGGTCATTTGCACAAATATTGCAACTTGATTAGAATGATAATATTAAGCTTGAATTTGCGATTAAGGGGCAAATGTATAGTTTTCGGAGAAATCTACAATTGAAATAATACAACCAGGTGGAATTTTTTTTTTAGAATCACGAAATTGTTTAGCTTGCCATCGTGCACCATGACAATGTTGGATATGTGGATAAATCATAGTGCATAATCTGTTCATAAATTTAAGGTAGGGCAATTCACTCTCCTTCAATGCAATTGTTTTGGATTCGTCTCCTGACTTAGTTCGATATGTCTCATATTGAAATCTCTTCCATAAAAATAGCATTGAAATATAAATATTCTCAATTTGAAATGAAATTTTTTGCAAATCTCCACAATCAATGCATGTAATTTTTATACACTGTACACTGAAGTCATCTAAATCTTCTGATTTATCACATAAAATTGATTTCACAAATTGTGTTGTACTTCTAGGATGACCATATCTGGATTAAGTACTGCAACTTTTTTATATGACTCTAAGTATAGATGAAACTCAACATGATTTCGACAACAAGAAGTTTCACGTACCTTATTTATGTGTACAAAGAAAGGGCGCAACCTCTCAAACATTCTCTGACATATTTTCACATTTGAAAATTCTTCCTTGAATGCTTCAAATAGTTCACTTTGTGTTGTATCTACAAAATGTTTAGGATGTGAAATCTTCATACTAGTCTCTTCATCTTTTATCTATATAGTGTCCCTTCTATTGGAAGAAACATGGGAGTGGTTGGTCCAATATTCGATGACCAGTCTTCTTACATCTTCAGAAATTTTGTCTTTTCGAGGAAGTCTAAAAATATTTACCCAATTCATTTCAATGTTTTCATCTAACATATTTCTCCTCCTAATATATCTTTGAACAAATTTTCTAGATATATGCAGTAATTCAAAAATTGTTATAACTTGTCTTTTATGTGACAACCTCTTACAAGAAATCGTAGTCATCAACACTCTACGTGCAACACTTGAATCAACTCCTAGACTTGTGGTATCAATAAGGTTCAATGAATCTTGCAAATTTTCAACTATTGTTTCTTTTACATGACCTCTTGAGCTTTTGCTATTATCGACACCCAACAACTCCAAAACAAGAGTCATTTCTTTTTTCCTGAATAAATTTACAAATAATTGTTCTTTCCCGACCGTAGATTTTTTTTCAAAATATTCCTCCCACATGTTTTTTCGACGTAATTTAATTGTGCTCTCAGGTACCATGTGCTCAGATGTAATTTGACTGAAAAGAGAATCCTCATTCATCTCCATCAAATTTCTCATGACATAAGAAAAATTCGTACCTTGACTAGTACTAATATCTTTTGCTACTTCAGTTGCATCATCTTCAACATCAACAAGATCTTCCTCGACATCAACAGGTTGCTCTTGATTACGTTATGTATGACCTTTCTTTGAATCATCCCTTATAGGATCATATTTTTTTCTCTATTTCTTTTATTCCCCATTACACAAAGTATTGAAATTTGCTTTCCTAAAATCACAAGTGAATACTCCTTAAGAAAAAAATCAACTCCTTTGCAAAAAATTACCTCCTTCAAAAAAATTGTCTCCTTCCTTGAAAAAAATCAACTTCCTAGAAAAAAAATTGAAGCTTTTATGAATTGTTTTTTGTTTAAAAAAAACAAAAAAAAACACCTCAATAATATATGAGGGAAAGGGTGGGGAAGCGAGTGGTCGCTTCCCCACGCGACTGCTCGCGGAAGGTCCCACCACTTGGGGGACTTAGCTGAGCCCTACTTAGCCAAGGCTGCCTATGTGGCATCCAACATGGCAGCCTACTCAACAAAACCCCCCAATTTGGAGAACGTTCAAGTTCTACTAAGAATTTGACTATCAAATTTTATTTTAAAAAAACAAACTAAAAATACCCTTTTCGAGAGCTTGAAGTGAGGAACATTGACATATAATTTTTATAGAATTTCAATTAGAATTAGTATATTAAAATTACAAAATACTACAGGTAGGTATATTAACATTTGAGAAGACTCTGATTCGGAAAAACAAAAAAATAGTAAATCATATCAAAAAAATTTAAAAATTATATATAACACTAAAGGAGAGAGTCCTCTTGAAGAATATATGTTTTTTGGGGATTGCTATAGTTTTGATAGGGGAAATTTGGTGGGAGACAAAAACTATCGATTTTGGGAAACTTCAACTTTGAATTGTTATAACAGTGAAAATATACATCGAAATCAGATTTTTTTTTTTCTGCACTGGCTATGGATGTCATCTAAAACATATTTCAAAATCAAAGGAAAACAAGATTATTTACATATAGTTTTGTGGTGGGAGGTGAAACCCCTGATTTGCAGTATTTTTCAATAATTGAAAAAATGACTTTAATAATTAAAAAAACATATCAATTCTTGTTCCATTAAAAAATAAAAAATAATAGGCATAAACTTCATCTAGTTTTACACATTTCATCAGTTTACATCATCTTCAAATACCAAATAGAAATATCACTTTTTTTTTCAATAAAAGTGGATTATTCCACCAAACTTTTTTATTAATATTTTTTATTTTTTACATAGGATTCAAAGAGCATACCAGAGGAAAGAACCCTAGGAAGAAAACCTCCGGTCATAGCTCATAAAATAAACCTATAGTATCTAATGGATCAATTTATACACCCCGCCCAAAACCACATACAAAATGTGGTCACAACACATATAATATCAATTTTGCATAGAGCCCATATGACAATTTGCCAAAAAGACCCATCGGATAATTTTCAAATGTAGATTCCATAGGCGCTATCAATGGAAGAAGACAAAATTTTCCAAAGCCCTGTGCCAAATCCCATGAGCCAAAAACCTTCTTGCCAAAAAAGAAAGTATCAAAAAACCTTTGGAAAAACACTATTATATCAAATACCATGACCTCGAACTCTTCTCCAGACAACGAACATGAATACTTGAAATGAAAGGGGAAAGCGTGAATAATTATCATCATAAAATTTTACATCGACGTTACTCAAGAAAATCATATGACTATTGCTGCAAACCTTCCCATACCCTAGAAGGAATTTCCTCAAAACCCACCTCTCACTGATTAGCATTGCTATCAATGGCTAAATTTGCCAAATAATCTGCAATCTTATTAACTTCTCTGTAACAATGGGATACCAAGAAAGATTCAAACAATTATAATTTTTGTAAAATGGGATCAAGTATATACTGCAAATTCCAACAATTCGATTTCTTTTTCATAACACATTGAATAATCACCATAGAATAACCTTCAATTATGAAGTCCTTAATTCCCAAAGAGATTGCCATATCCAATCCAAAAGACAAAGCATGAAATTCCACATAATGGTTAGTTTTAAAACCAATAGCATGACACTTAGCTCGAATAAAATTTACATTATGATCATAAATTACCATGCCTACCCAAGCCGGCCTAGGGTTACCACGAGAGGCCCCATCAAAATTATGAAGTCCTTAATTCCCAAAGAGATTGCCATATCCAATCCAAAAGACAAAGCATGAAATTCCACATAATGGTTAGTTTTAAAACCAATAGCATGACACTTAGCTCGAATAAAATTTACATTATGATCATAAATTACCATGCCTACCCAAGCCGGCCTAGGGTTACCACGAGAGGCCCCATCAAAATTCAGTTTAAAGTGCCCCTGCAGAGGAGGTTTCCATCTAGCAGAGCATCTCTTACCTATTGCATCATTCTTTTTTAAAATTGAACCATGAGAGGGTAAAACTAACAACAGCTTCCAAACTCTAGTAACTCCACTATCCCAGTGCAAAAGAGAAGTAAGATTTTCCAAATTCTTATAAATAAATGACAAAGCAACCTCAGAGATTGAAGACTCAATTTTTAATAGAACCTCAGACACATGAGACCTTGTTTTTTTAAATATCCTGTTGTTTCTCTCTAGCCAAACATTCCAAATCACAATAGATGGAGATATGATCCAAAGGCATGCATAAAAAGATGAGGCAAACATAAAGGGCCAAGATCTAAAATGGGAAATGAGATGCTTACCAATAACAAAGGATATATTTAACTTCTGAAACAACCACTGCCAACATTCATAAGCATAATCACAATGTAGGAACATGTGTGAAGAAGATTCCAAATTTTTGTTACAAAGGACACAAGGGAAAACAACAGTAATACCAAGCTTGTTTAGTCTCATACCTGTAAGGACTCTGTCCTGAACTGCCAACCAAGCAAAGGCTCCAGCTTTGGGAAGACAAGCCAAATGCCAAAACAACTTATAAGGCCAAGAAGATAAATCTTTAGCAACCATAAGAGAGTTATAACCATCTTTAACAGTGTACTTACCAGAAATATTATTTGTCCAAATAAGTTCATCCTTAGAATCAGAAAGAAATACAATTCTATCCCCCAAAATCTTTTCAAAATCTAATTTCATGCTTTGATCAACATCTAAGAAATCTATCGACTTCCATCTAGCTAGCTTAAGGGGTCCACTAGTCACAATTTTAAAATAATCTGCTACAAAAACACCCCAAAGGGAGGAAAGAACAGTGATCAGAGGAGACCAATCCCTAATATTCACCAAAGGTGTGTGTCCATTCCATACTTCATCCAAGAATCTGACCTTTCTACCATTATGAACAATCCATGAGAGATAAGGCAAAATAACTGATCTACATTTACAAAGGAAATTCCAAATAGCAGAACCCGAAGGCAAATTTGAGACTTTAAAAATATACTCTCTCGGTCCATTATTTAAATATTTGGCAAATATAATCTGTGCCCATAAGGAGCTAGGCTTGTCATATAATTTCCAAACCAACTTAGCACCTAAGGCTAAATTTTGATTCTCTAGACTCCGAATTCCTGTTCCCCCAAGTTCCTTAGGCAAACATACCTTATCCCATGCAACTAAATGGAGTTTCTTCTTGCCATCTTTATTATTGTTCCAAAGAAAATCTCTAAGAGTATCCTGTAAACTAACAATGGCTGCTTTTGGAGACTTCAAAACAAACGTGAGATATATGGGAAGAACATTCAAAACATACTTGATGAGAACAGTTTTACTTGCCAAAGTTAACCATCTATGATTCCATGAGAGAATTCTTTTAGAAATGACCGAAATAATCTTATCCCAAAAACCAATCTTATCCTGTTTAACAAAGAAAGGAATCCCAAGGTAAGTACATGGAAGATTTCCAGTCTCAAATCCCCAAAAGGATTGCAATATGCTAAACCAGTTGTGATGTATTAAGGAAAAAAACTTTGATTTATCACCATTCACTTTCTGACCAGAAAATGATGCATAATTTTGTATTATTCCTTTAATCACTTTTGCCTCACCTAACGAAGCATGTCCAAATAATAGAGTATCATCTGCAAAGAGATAATGAGAAATACTTTGGGGAATATTCTGAATCCTTATACCTTTCCAAAGCCCCCCCACTTTAGTAGCCCTAATAGCCCAACTAAAGGTTTCAGCTAGGAGAATAAACAAAAAGGGAGAAAGGGGATCTCCCTATCTCAAACCCCTAGAGGAAGTGAAAAAAACCACAAGGAGAACCATTAATTAAAACTGAGAATCTTGCAGAAGAAATACATGCACGAATCCATTTGACCCAGGCCTTGGAAAAACCTAACTTCTCAAGAACAACACATAAATCCCCCCACTCTACTCTATCATAAGCCTTCATCATGTCTAGTTAAAGTATCATGGCTAGGATTCTTTGGGTGGAAATAGAATGCAGCACCTCATGCAAAACCACCTTGCTCCAATGAAATGATCTTAGGTAGAATTCTTGCCAACCTAAGGGAAATTGCCTTCGTAAATATCTTATACAAATTGTTACATAAAGCAATGGGGCGGAAGTCAACAAAAGTCTTAGTATCCTCTTTTTTAGGAATAATTGCAATCATTGTAGTATTAAGTTCTTTTAAAATGGACCTATTTCTCCTAGATTCCTTGAGAGCCAATAAAACATCATTTCCCACAAAATCCCAACATTTTTGAAAAAATAAAGGAGTAAAACCATCTGGTCCCAGGGCTTTATCCGGATTCATGGCAAAGACAACACTCTTAACTTCTTCTAAGGAAAAGGGAGACATCAACATCTTATTGTCTTCTAAATATACTAAAGGAGGAATATTAGATATAAGATCATTGCTGAGATTTCCATTTCTCGAAGATAATAATGACTTAAAAATTCTAACTGCCTCTGAAGCAATGTCCTCTGGCTCTATCAATAAATTCCCATTCTGACACTGAATACAAGATATCATATTCTTACATCTTTTAATCTTAGTTGAAGAATGAAAAAATTTTGTGTTCCTGTCACCATCTGAAAGCCATAACTCTCTAGATTTCTGTCTCCAATAGATTTCCTCTCTAGCTAACACCTCCTCAAGCTGTAATTTTAGTGACTTCAATTCATCAAAAACTTGTGGCACTATACCATGTTGAAGCACATGAGTATTAAAACACTCAATCGTATCTTGAATCCTTTGTTTCTCCTGAAAAATGTTCTTAAAATGCGAGATATTCCATTCCCTAATATTCAATTTCAAATAACTTAACTTCTTAGCAATCTGAAACATACAGGACCCAGAACAAAAAGGAGCAGAATTCCACCATTTCATAAGTAGAGGCAAAAAGGAAGAATCCCTAAACCACATGGGCTCAAATTTAAATGGAGACTTAAAGATGCCCTATCCTCAATAATTGAAAGGGAAATTGGAAAATGATCAGATCCTGAGATCGGTAGAATAGAGGAAAAGAATTCAAAATCTGAATCAATCCAATTCTTAGATAACAAAAACCAATCTAATCTCTCAGCAATCTGAGAAAAATCCCTTCTCATGTTTGTCCATGTGAAAACCACATTCTGAGACTTACAATAAAAAAGGCTCATATCAGAAATGAAATCCCCAAAGTCATCCATAATCCTTTTACTAGGGAAAACACCTCCTCTTTTCTCATCTAAATCAGTGATAGCATTAAAATCACCCCCAAAGATAACAAAGGAACCATGTTTTAAGGGAGAAGAAATCCTCCTTAATTCACCCCATAACTTACTCTTCCCTTGAATTCTTGACGAAGCATAAATGTTAAAAAGCCAGAATTTAACCTTCAAAATCTTGCTTATAACTAAAGCCAACATCCAATTTGTAGCAAATGCTACTAACTGTACCTCAATATTATAATTATTCCAAAGCAGTACCAAACCTCCTGAAGCACCACAAGCCAGAGAAGAAAGAAAATTCCACCTTCTCCAAGATGAAAAAACCAAATCAGCAGACTCCTTTGACAAATTTGTTTCTTGCAACATAAAAATATCACACTTAATTAAGTCCATTTGGGACTTAATTAAGCGTCTCTTGTTAGGGGCATTTAAGCCCCTAACATTCCAAGAAATAATTCTCATTGTCCTTGAGGGGAGGCCAAAGCTCCCCTCTCCCCATTAATCGGAGAATTTTTGCTTTCCCCAAAGCAACCTTGCAAATTACGTTTCACAGCCCCTGATCTTGTCACAGGTGGACTAGTCATGAATATTTTACTCCTCTTTCTTTTTACACTTACATGAGTTAGGAATGTTTTCTTAGACCTACCAAGAGAGACTGAATGCCTCCCTTGCCCACTAGCAGGAGAAAGGGACAAAGTCTTTTGAATTCCAACATCAATTTCCATTTGAGTCTTAAGATTATTTGGAGGACTACCTCTCCTAGGAGAAACCACCGATGGTGAAAAAACCAGAGTTTTTTGGACAATTGGTAAACTCTTGCATGATTTTGGAGAAGCCAGGATAAATGGATTATCTTCAAAACCCAACTCTATTGTAGCCAAAACTGCAAAAGGATTAGCAGATGCAGAAATTGAAAGGGTCAAGTTTATACCCCCCAAATCATTCTCAATTGAACAAACAACTCTATTAGTAATACCCTCATCCATTTGATGTGCATGATTGTTAAAAATGTCATGTACTTGCTGAACCAGATTCTCATCTGGCATAATAACGGGGACAACCTCTGATGGATTACTATTCCCTAAGGAAGATTCATTAGCCATATTAATTTCAACATTCAGAGGGGAATTATTAGACACAAAATTCTTAATTTCCTGAACTAAAGAAGCATCATTAGGAAAACCTATGGCAGGTACCTATTTAATAGTTTCCATATTAACCACTACTTTTTAATCTAAATTCACATTCTTTGAAGAATCCAAAACCTCCTTTTGAGTGCATGAAGACAAATTTTTGTCCTTACCCTTTGTGTGATTATTTGGCATCTTAGGGCAATCTATCATCAATGGGTGATCTACTCCATTCATCAGGGGATTACCATCCACTATACCCCCATTATTAGAAAATGTCTTCAGTAAAGATGAAAGTGAGACCGATCCCAAAGTGTGATCATTTGGTTTCCCAGAACTATAACACGATGGATTATTTTCAAGATTAATGTGGCCCGTTTCTACCAATTTATGTGAAGAGACATTTCCACATCCTTCAATTGAAGGTCCCATCGACAAACTATCTTTATTAAGGGATTTAGGGACAGAGTCAACAACCTGCTGGTTTTTCTTAAAATCTATAAGTAAAGAAGCATCCAAAAGTAAAGGAGACTTAAGAAGCTCTGTATCTAATTTCTCAATTGACTGGTGCCAAATACCATCATGAGACTTGATATTACAAGTACGGGGGCAAACATTGTTAGGGTTAATAAGAACACAAATTTTTACCAGAACCTCCCCCTCCACAAAGTCCATTTTAGATGTTAAAAAAGTTCCAATAGTATTTCCAATTTTCTCAAGAACATCTGGATCCATAAATTCAAAAAGAATTTTAGGTAAACCAAACCAGAAAGGAATAAGTTTCGAACTAGACCAAGAAGGAACAAAAAAAGGTTTCCAAGTCGCAATTGAAATTAAATGTTTTCCAAACCAATGATGCGAAGTTCTTAATACCTCATCTCTGAAAGAAGAAGAATCAAAGATAATAATAAAAGTATTCGCAGACAATAATTAAAAATAATGCATATCCCCCCATCTTTTCTGCAATTTATGATAAAGCTTTAACAAACTAATTTGATCACCCCAAATTTCCCCAGAAATAGCATTCATATGCAAACAATTCGCTTTCTTATCGGAATAGGAACCTAAAAGATCGATACAAGGGATAGGAGCCCAAACCCGCGATGAAGAAACCTTGGGCAGAATAGGATCAGAAGGTATCTTATTTACCTTTTTCAGACTAGCTTCCTTGAGGTTCACATTTACCTTATTTCCCACTTGCTGTGAAGAAACAGAAACCCTAGCCGTAGTCTCCTTATTTGCCAAGCCAAAAACCCTAGCAAACGTTCACTGATTGCCCAGATCCAAAGACCATTTCCTCAAAAATCCCTTGAATTGCTTCTCAGAATTCCCATGATTCGCACCATTATTAAAACACCCTTGATTGAATCTCCTTCCATTATTATTCTGCCTCCATGCCACACTATGTCTGTTCCCAAAGAAGCCTTGAAAGTATTTTGAAGCTGGCTGAAAAACCTTCTTATTTCTGCTCCAGTTTACCTGTATCGCCATGTCCTTCCATCTGCCTTTCATGTAGACCCACTACGGAACATGAGGTGGGTCTTCCCAGCCCACATCGGCCCAGCCATGTCCGATCACTGTATTATGCCGATTTGATGTTACCCCAACTATAGCGATGACAATGCAAGCAAAATTTTACTAACAATGAACCTCAAGATGATTGGCAGGTGTCATCCTTTTCTATTGTCACAAACAAGTCTAAGTATGACAAAGTTATCTACTACTAATAGTCTGAAAACTTCCTCCCAAATGCTGATCTCAAAACCAAATGACAACGTCTTCACCTAGGGCGAAATAGATTAATTAAAAAGCATTCAATGATGAAATCATGGTATTACAAGGAGGGCAGACTAGTCAGCTTTGGCTCCTTCAGAATAATTAAAAATTGACACAAAACCTCCAACTAATGACCTTAACATTATCACCTTAAGCCTCATTGCCCTTTGGAACCATTTGCAATCATAAATAGATGCATCAAATGATGTAGTCTGATGAAGTATGAAGACATGGACTTGCAAAAGTTCGGATCACCAAAGTTATTGAAATGGTCACTAAACCACCCTCCAATATGTCCCAAAGGGATCACCCATTACTCCTATTAATTTAGGAATTATCCAAAGTGGAAATCGAAGCATGAAGAGAGTGGTGTGAACAAAATCGTGGAAGCCTAGGGTCTGCAACTCATGCGTCAACAACAACAATATACTTCAATTTGCCCTCCACAAGAATGACAAATAATATCGGCCACCTTCTTGAACAAATTGCTGACCTTCCCTGGAATTCACAAACCGCTACAACTGAACCTCCGATCTTACTGCAGAAGCCTCTATATCGTCGCCTTCCACTTCTCAATGATCTTTTAATAGAAATATCACTTTTGTTCCATTGAAGTTGAACTGTTTTGTTGTTGTTATCATTTTCCTTTATAAAAGTGAGACACAAGTTTGTACTTTTAGCCAAACAACATCTCATAAACTATCATTCCGTAGGATATCTTTGCGTCATTACTAAACATAACTCTAAGAACATGAAAATAACTAACATCATAGAATGCCATTATATCTTAAAATCTTCATTGGTTCTACTTTCATTTCCTAACATTCACTTCTTCCTATAACATAAGACTATCATGTACACATACCAACACAACCCCAATTACCATTAATCCCGGGGATTCATTTTAAAAACAAAAATTCCAAATGTCCCTAACCTCTTTCTCTTCAAAATTTGATAAACCATCATTATTTAATTACATATCATTACCTATAACTTATCTTGTCCATTTCCCTTAGTAAGAATAATCATACATATCTAACATAATACAAATGCATAAACAATATACAAGAAATGGGAACAATACAAGAATGATTTTCTTACTAACTATATGCATAAAATTTTGAATGTAAACTAGAGAGAATGAAAAGACGAACTCAACAATCAACAAACACATATTTCTACCACACTCAAGATTAGGATGTTAAGAAATAAGAAAACTTAGATAAACAAAATAAAAGTAATTAAACTGCAAACTCTAGATTATCCTTGAATTTGATAGTACCATAATTTGATGTGTGCTTCCTAAATGATAGATACTCGATTTTGCTCTATGATAGTGAATGGAAGATGGAAACTAAGCTAATATGTGATGTAAAATGTTATGCTAAATGGATGTGGATGAGTAAATTGCTGGCCATTTGGTGGAATTGATAATGTGTTGCATTGATGTTTTGTCATTGATGACAACACTAGCTATTTGGATACTTTACTGGCACCCTTCAGGTCCGGTAGGTTAAGTGGTTTCTGATTAACTTGGATCCAGTATGATCCGACAGGCTCCGGTATAGTCTGGTGATGGAATTGGCTTGTTCATGATACTTATACTCATATTTGGTCAATTGGTTTTGGTTTGGTGATTGGATGCTATCCTGCTTGCTTAGGAGATTGGTTTCTAGTTCCGGCGAGGGTTTCACCGACATATCTTTTGATGGAGATCTTTGATGAATTGCATAAGTGGTGTTGGTGTAGCTTCTGATGGAGTTTCAGGATGTTGTTGGTAATCGTGTTCGAGACTTGGTGGTTGGAGATCATTGCTGAAACGTGTGGACCTATACTTGATCTTGGTTGATTTAGGTTATGGACCGACTTTAATGTAATGTGTGGATAGGACCTATTGATGTAATTCTAGGATGTCTTATGTGCTGATATTACTTGTTTGTTCTAAGGCCGACATGGTTTGTAATTATGTAATCGGTTTATTATCTAGTAGTCAACTTGATTGTTTATGGTCGAGGGTTTGTATAAATAGATGTAAGATCTCATTGTAGATCATCATGGTTAAGGACTGTAATGTGCGAATAATGTAATATCATTAAGGAAGAGGAGTTGGTCGATCATTGGAGATCAAATTGGGTTTATGTAAGAGGATTTAGTCCTCTGGTATTGAGCTTAACCAAATTTGTACTCAGGCATAGGAGATGCTATCTTTTGCAATTCAACACTTCTCCGGATTGTAGTATGGATTTCCATGTAGTTAGTGAGGCTCCTTTTGTGATGAGTAGTGTGCTCTAGGTTGTTGGACTTCCTGCAAGTGCATGCCCCTTCATTGTAAATTCACATACTTATTGCAAAAGTATTATCTGATTGTGGGTAGGCTTCCCACCGTTTTTTTCCCTTTACTGAGTTTTCCACGTACAAATCTTGGTGTTATGTGGATGGCTTTTATTCTGTGATTATTGTTTCTGCTTAATTGGATTAACTGCTATTCTGGTATTGATGTTTTGGGTTCCAGTATTACAGTTGTAATTGTTTAATGTTCCTGTAATATGAGACAACTGATTCACCCCCCCCTCTTAGTTGTCTTCCGGTTATCTGAACTATCTAACATAAATATTTTTGCATTATGAGGTTATGAAAATGAAAATGGATGAACAATTCTACACTATGGAAGTATGGAAATGGAAGTGGATGAACAATGAAGGAAAATGGGGGGTTTAAATAGGCTGAAGTGAGAGATGGAGAGAGATGAGAGGAAGACACATGTCCCTGAGAAGGTCACCTATCATGGAATAAAATGACATGTATCCTTAAGAAGGACATGTGTCCCTTTGGACACATGTCCATTTGGAAGTGAAACAACCAATTTGGAAGGTTCTATTCCAAAAGAGATTATAAAATAGGGATATTCTCATAGTTTAGGAAATTTGGGATATTTGCCGAAATTTTAGGCAATTTGGTTCCCTTCCAAAATGAGGAGATTTCCATGACTTAGGACATTTGTAATATTTTCCCCAAATTTTAGGAAATGGTTCCTCCAAAAATGGGGATATTTCCATGGTTTAAGATATATGGGATATTTTCCCCAAATTTTAGGAAATGGTTCCTCCAAAAAATGAGGATATTTCCATGGTTTAAGATATTTGGGATATTTTCCCCAAACTTTAGGAAATTATTCCTTAAAAAATGAGGATATTTCCATGGTTTAAGATATTTGAGACCTTTTCCCCAAATTTTAGAATGCACATATATGATGAGGGATAAGGGATAGGGCTGACTAAACCCTTGGTTAGTTAGGTGGGTTAGGATAGAGGAAGCGTTATATAAGAGTTAGAGTTAGGAGACATGTGGGGAAATAGAATTAATTAACTTAATTAATTAATTCTATGAGGGAATATTAGTAGGAAAGGACAAAAGTGAATTAAATAATCAAATTAGGAACTCACTTTATTTAATAGAAGAAAGGGTCAAATTTAATTAATTAAATGATTTATGATTGTCAAATAATTAATTAAAGGAGGACCATAGCGTAATCAATAAGATTAATTATCTAGAAGGAGGGGACATTAATTAAATAATGTATAATTATTTAATTAAAGGCACAATCAGGATAGCTGAATTCAATTAATTAAATTAATCAAATTTAGGTGTCTACATTTTGCCCCTCTTCGTGGTGACGCTAGCATAACATCGGTGAGAAGATAATAAGACACCACTGACTCAAAGAACAGAGAGAAAGAAAATGCCAAAGACATACAAAAGAATAAAGAAGTGAATGGAAATGCAATGAATAATATGTATGAAATGATCATGGAGTTTGAGCACCCTTGGAACCAGGCTCACATGCAACAAGGACTTATTTTGATTTAGCATTGTATATGAACCAAGGTGATTTTCACATCCAATGCATGGATTGACTCAAATAAACAGATACAAAAGGTTGGTATAACATCTCATAAAATTACAGAGAATGTTGTGGGAAACAATGCTAGAGAAATCACAAGCAAAGAGATATGCCCCAATGTAACATGAGATAACCAAGACCTCATGAGGGAGCAACATGGGACACATTAAAAACACAGCTGGCAAAAACAAAAACCAACAAGATCAAACCCCTAGATTTTTCATTCCCTGCACACCATGATATGAAAGATCATGGGGACTAAGAAGAAACAAAACATAGATGCTTAAAAGATAAACAAAGATAAAAAATAATCAAATCCAACATAAGTGTCTCAGCTATCTTTTTCCAAAAGGGTAACTAATGGATGAGGATTGAATAACGTTTGACTAGAGGAAGGATACATCTTATGCAAACCGATGATTGGATAAAAGATTGATGAGATGGATTTGACAAAAAGGGAACCTAATATGATCATGATGATAGAGATGCCTAAAGATAATTATTGAAGAACCAACTGATGGGATATGATCCTGAAAAATACAACCGACGTGCGCATATGAACAACAAAATAAACCTATATACAAGACACACCTATACATAATGGACTAGAAAACTATTCAAGACAAAATGGACACTATGTAAAAAATCCTACACAACTCATGAAGGAACACGTAGGAGATCATTGCACAAAAGCTCAGAAAAGGACAAGCAAGGAAAATACGTACAATTGCAATTTGCAAAGGTAAGTGATGAAGGATATTGCACCAAGAGAAGCAAAAGGATAATGGATTTTCCCTTACATATAGTGTCTGATCCCAAGTTTTCACCAGATATACATGCTCAAGGTGCCACCAAAGGTAGTTTTCACCATAGGATGATTTTTTTACTTTTCCTTTTTTTTTTGTTTGTATTTTTTGATCATTTGAATGGTACATTGTCATGGATTATGCATAGAATTTATTCAAATATAGGATATTTAGGGGGTGATTGAGAGGCTGCCCTTCTAGAGTGAATAAATGATAGGCCCCTGAACTATATTTTGTTGTGACTGTACATACAGGCCCAACCAATTGACTTCAAACTTTCCTTTATTTTCTCCATCCTACTGATTCCATAGGTTTTCTCGAAGCACTAGATCACCAACCTCAAATTTACAAGGATGAACTTTCTTTTGATATTGTTTCTTGAGTTTGGTTTGATATACTTGTAAGTGATCATACACTTTCTGACATTGTTCATCAAGAAGATCCAACTGAGCTAGCCTTACCACCCTATAATCTTCATTAGAGACAAAATCCTTTAGGAATATGCGCAAGGATGGTAACTTGACCTCAATTGGAAAGACTACTTCTGCACCATAGACAAGCAAGTATGTAGTGGTTCTAGTGTGAGTTCATATACTGGTGTGATATGCCCAAAGGGTAGGATTTAGATGAAGATGCCAATCATGACCAGTTTCAGTGACAACCTTTTTGAGGATACATAACATGGTTCTATTAGTTGCCTCAACCTAACCATTAACTTGTGGGTAATATGGGGTGAAAAAATGGTGCTAAATATGCTTTTGATCCTTTTGATCTTGGAATATGCTAAAGCCCTTTATGTGGTGAGGAACCTTATGGCTAAGTCGGGCATTGAATTTAAGAAGAATGTTTGGGTGCATTATGGGGATATGTCCTCTGATGAGGAGGAGGATTCTGATGAAGAAGAGGCATATCATATCTATGAAAACCAAGACCTAATGTCATCTTCTACTAAAAACCCTAATCCTAGGAGTAGGAAGACCATTCTCTCAGACGAGGATGATGACCCTGATTTTGTTCATGATTATGTGAACCCTAGTTTTGATGTGAAGGGGAACAAGGGGGCTAGAGCTTCTATTGCCAGCACAAAGGGGGAGTTTAATATTTTTGGGTCCCTAGTTGCTAATGCTTCTATTGTATCTACAAAAAAGAGAAAGGCACCCTATATGGATTCAGGTGGGTGAGAGAAGGAACAATATGTTAATTTCAATACGCTTACTGATGGGGGTAGGGATACATTGATGGAGATGGGTTCCTTTGTCCTGAAGGCCACGATATCCAATCTTAGACTGCAGAATTTACAAGAGCATCAACATGCCATGTTCTCTGGCATTTTACTGGATATTAATTACCTACATGAAAGGGTTGATCAACCGAAGGGAGATTTGGGAGTCCTCAAGGACCATGCAAGGTGAATCAAAGATTTAGAGGATGATTGTCAGAAAATCAATCAAAGTTTAATTGTGGTGGTGGCGGTTAGCAAGGAAATAATGGATAACACTAACAAAGGTCTTCGTAAGCTGAATGATTAGGTTGAAGTCTTGCATGCCATTTCCTAAGATAATTCCCCTTCGAGCAGCACAAAGATGGTGAAGAAGGCTAAGGCAACAGATGCAGGGACAAGTAAGATTCTCAGGGTTCCTTCAAAGAGCATGGATGAGGATGTGGAGGACATTGAGGTGCCTCAGTTGGGTGCTACGACAAGGCTTTGTAGTGAAGACAAGGGTATGACCCCTGTAGATAGTGTCAGTAAGAGAGTTCTATTGATTAACAAAGAGGTCATTATGAAGAATGATAAATTAGGCAAGCTTCTATAATTTTGTTAGGTTGTTTTGTTTTGTCTGTCATTCGGGCTTCATTTCCTTACTTTGCTGGACTGGTTGGCATCTTTTTTGTGGCTAGGTCCTGGTTGTTTTTAATCTTTGTTTTCTATTAACTTTGGGTTTCTGGTCCCTGTAAAACCAGTTTTCCTCTTTAATCAAAATAATGGTGCTAAATATGAAATGTGGAACAATCATGATGGTAGAGGGAACTCCATAGTGGAAAAGGATGTGATATAGGATAAATTTGGACACTTGAACACTAGTAGTAAGAGTGAGGGGAACAACTTCAATCCACTTGGTAAAATAGTCAATAACTGCAATGATAAAATTATGTCCATCTGAAGGAGGATGAAATTTACCAACTAATTCGAGGCTCCATACAAAAAAAGGCCATGGTATTGTGATAGGCTTCAAATCTTGTGCTGGAACATGAATTAAGTCACTATGTTGCTGATAGGGTAAGCATTTCTTAACAAACTCACAACAATCATTCTGCATTATGGGCCAATAATATCCCTCTCAAAAGTTGTTTGGCAAGAACATATCCACTCATATGAGTGCCACAAGTTCTGACGTGCAATTCTTTCATCGCAAGATTAGCTTCATTTGTATCTAAATATCTAGCGAGGATGCCATGATAGCCCTAACTATATAGATTATCTCCTATAATTATAAATCAGACACATCAGTGAATGAGTTTGTGATGATCATTTCGAGATATAATGGGTGGAAGGGTTCCATCTTTAAGATAGGCCTAAATTTCATGGTACCAAGGGGGTTGGGGATTAATAATTTTGCACAACATATCTGTATGTGATGTCTCAAAATGTCGCCAGAGAAGTTGTTCGACTAGAAACATATTTTGAACTATCTAACTCCATTGCAATCAATGAACCAATAGTGGCCATTGCATCAACTGCCTTATTTTGTGCTCTAGGGATTTGGTCAAAGGTAATGTTTTGAAAGTTCTTCTTGAGATAATCAACCATTCTTTTATATGGTAACAACTTATCATCCTTAGTTTGGTACTCATTATTCACCTATTTGACAACCAATTGCAAATCCCCATAAGCAAGGATATCTGCAATATTCCATTGTATAGCCATTTTGAGACTAGCAATAAGACCTTTATACTCAGTAATGTTATTGGTGCATGGGAAAGGCAAATTGAAAGATTTAGGAGTAAGATCCCCTCGTGGCGTCACACATAAAAACCCTGCTCCTGATCCATTATGTGTATGTGAACCATCAAAATAAAGTTTCCATGGAATTTGTGTTGTGATTGTGCAAACATATTCATCTAGAAATTATGCAATTAACAGATGAGTATCAATTAAGTGTCTTTTTGCCAGTTGGTTTGCAATTACCTGTCGTTTAATGGCCTTTTTGTCTACATATTGAATATCAAATTCACTGAGCAACATGACCCATTTAGCCATATGACCAATAAGAGTTGTCTTTTATAACATGTACTTTAAAGGATCAATCTTACAAATGAGCTTAATAGTATGACTTAACATGTAATGTCAAAGCTTTTGTGAACAACAGACAATAGCTAGGCATGCTTTTTCCATAAGTTAATAATTGAGCTCATATCCCACTAGGGTTTGACTAATGTAGTAAATGGAAAATCATTTCCCTTGATCATCATGTTGGGAAAGGAGTGCTCCCATTGCAACTGGATATACAAGAGGAGTGGTCTTCTTGGAATTGGTGGCATTAATAATGGAGAATGAGCCATACATTCTTTTATTTTATCAAATGCTTGTTGACATTGAGCATCCCACTTGAAATTTGTACCTTTCTTAAGATGTGTGAATGGATGGTATTTGTCTGCAAGTTAAGCAATAAAGTGTCTAACAAATTGCAACTTTCTTTTGAGACTATGTAGATTATTCAATGTTTAAGGAGGAGGCATCTCTAAGAATGCCTTGACTTTCTTAGGATCAACTTCTATACCATGCCTGGAAACTATGAAGCCTAGGAGTTTACTTGATGTAACTCACAACACACACTTTTTAGGATTGATGCACAACTTGTACTTATCCAAATGTTCAAAACTTTGTTCAAGGATAGTTGGATGTTCTACCTTGGTTTTTGATTTCCCTAGGATGTCATCTACATAATCTTCTAGTATCTTATGCATAAGGTCATGCAATATTATTGTCATAGCAAGTTGGTATGTGGTGCCTACATTTTTGAGACCAAAAGGCATGACTTGATAACAAAAAGTGCAATTTTTATTTGGTTGTAACCTAAAAAACCATCCGTAAGGGAAATAATTTCTTGTCCCCTTGTCAAATAAACTAAAATATCAATGTTGGGAAGTGTAAAATCATCTTTGGGACATGCTTTGTTGAGATCTATGAAATTTATACAAACTCAGATAGCTCCATTGGGTTTGGAAACACGTACCATGTTAAAAATCCATTCTGAATAATCAATCGGTCGAATAAATTTGACCTCTAACAAATTTTGCAATTCTTCTTTGACCAGTAATGCAATTCGAGGATGCATTTTTCTAGGCTTTTGCTTAGCAGGTTTAACAATTAGATCGACAACTAGGTGATGTGCAACAAGCTCAAGATCAAGCCGTGACATGTCTGCATAAGACCACACGAAGTTAATGGGCCACTTGTGAATAATTTGAAGGAAAACTTGAAACTCTTCATCAGACAAAGATTCTACTACATAAGTAATTCAAGGATTTTCTACATTTCCCAAATTAACTTCTCTTGTCTCATCAATAAGGGTTGGGGATTTATTAGGAACCTGCATGTAGATGAGAGGAAGAGGGAAATCCTCATATTCTAGTGCCTCAGAGATGTTTTCACCATAAGATACACCCTTTGTTTTTACTTTATTAGAATATATAGATGCCTCATAAAGGTTTTCACTGTAGATAATTGATTTTTCATTTCTTTTTCACTTTTGCAATTAAGGACGTCCTCTTCCCCAAAGTAGCCTTGAGGATCCAATTTGTACATTGCATTTAGAGCTGGATGATAATATGGTGCACACTCAATCACTCCCAAGAATTGCAAGGGTATGCCATCACTATGGAATGTACCAAGGTGTGCAACAATTTGACTCTAATCAATGAGTTTGGGATGGCGAAGGGGAAGGTCAATTAAAAGAATTGATGTGTCAAAGAGGGTGGATGTGCCAAAGGATGAGGAGCTATCTATCTTGTTTTATGGTTGTTTGACAACCTCGTTAGGTATGTCTTCGATGTCAACCAAAATATTCATTGTTTCCTGAAGTGCCTACCGAAGTTGAGGCTTCATGAGAAGAATGTCCAAAACCAAGCCCTTGATGGCAAACATTTGAAACTAGGTCAATAGGTGTTCTAATTCTATGTTCCTCTTGTCTCAATCCTCCACCCTAGTAATCAAATTTCTTTGTAGCCAATTTGTGCGCAGCTGGTTATTTCTCTTTGAGGTGATTAAGGTGGGTATCATTGTCTACATCAACATCTTTGAAAATCCATTGATTGATATCTCCTCCTATGACCTCATGATTAAGTTCACCATGAGATTGGAATGTAGTAGAACCACACATTTTCAACACAAGTTCTTTCTTATTTAGCTCTTTGGTAGGTTTCCCATGGGTACGAGGATTTAGAGGTAATGCACCCACTGCAGGGTTCCTTGTAAATCATATTCACCATAACCGATGCCATTAGTCTTGTGCTAGGAAAAGGTAGATGAAAAGGAATTTTTTTCCTTATCAACAATGAGTATGGATTCGAGATCAACATACAAGGATGATGGAGTAGTTTGAAGGATTCCAACGTTAATACCTAGGCAATGATGCAAATATGGGGAAGATGCCTCAATAGCGCGGCAATACTCAAGTGGTTGAGTGTCACCACAAATAGTAATTTCACAACCTTGATATGGAAATTTTAAACATTGGTGGTAAGTGGATGACACAGCTTGCATGGAATGAATCCATGGGTGACCAAGAAGGATGTTGAATGGAAGATCAATATCAACAATGTGGAAAAGATTATCTTGTGTTACTAGGACCACCTGAATTGGAAGATTGATCATCCCTACTAAGCTTCTCTCTGCATTATCATATGCTTTGATAGTGATGTAATGGTTATGCAAATCCATGACAGTATACCCTAGTTGTCTGACAAATTTCAATGTACAAAGATTTAGGGCAGAACCATTATCGATTAGAACTTGCTTTACTTTGTAGTGCTTGATAATGGTCTCGATATTAAGTGGGTGGATATGATTAGGATCATTCACCATGACATTAGATTGGGTGAAGTTGAGATGGTAAGTGGTAGATAAATGTGATACAAAAGCTTGGAACTGCATTGGATTTATGTTGCTGGACACATGGGTTTCTTGCAATGCATGATTAAGAATCTCCTAACGAGTAGGTGAATCTTTCAACAAATCTAAAATAGATATCTATGCAGGGGTACTCCCTAAGTGTTCAAGAATATTATATTGTGTTGGCACATGAACTAGAGGTGGAGCTCCAAGAACTGTCATACGAGCTCTTCTAGTAGTTGTGACACATTAATTATTAAATCCCTTGACATGAGTCATATTGACATTCTCTTCTACCTGGGTAATACAACATATCATACCGCCATAGTTAAACGGGTTCTTGTTATAGCTAATGCTATTGGTTTTATGAGATTGACTCACATTTGGCATACTAGTCTCTCCTTGATGTTTAGGAAGAGCATCCTTATACATACCTAGGTTAGCATTAGGTGACTTTCCTATAGTAAGGTCAACATCAATTTTTCCTTGATTAATAAGATCTTGGACTACATGCTTAAGCTTCAAACATTTGTTCATCACATGACCCTTGACACAATGATAAGAAGAATAATAATTCTCTTTATACCAATCAGGATTGGTTTTAGACTCATCAAACAATATTGTATGTGGATACACAACCATATTATGCTGCTCTATATGCTTAAATATCACATCTAAGGGTTCCCCCATAGTTGTAAGCTGACGTCTTGGGTTGTTATAATTTATCTATCAAGGAGGAGATTGAGAAATAGTGATGGAATTGGTATGATTAGTTTGCATATGTGATGTCAGCATTTGAGGATTATGATAAGCCTGAGGTGGTAGATTGACATGTATCATTGGTGATGGATTAACATATGAATGCTAATTAGAATATGTTTGTACAGGTGATGGTTTGGCAACCGCAACCATCTGAACTATCTTAGAATCAGTAACACTATCTCCTACAACATTATTGTTTTTGTTCCATTATATTTGTCTGTCCCCACTTGATTTATTAGAAGACTCTTTGTAGAGTTTAAAGATTCCTTCATCAATAAAGGCCTGTTCCACTGATGGTCCTGTTTGCCTAGCCAATTAGAACAATAACTAAACTTAAAGTCCTAACTCAAGGATTGGTCATCCATTCTAAGTAGCTATCATTTCAATGACTGAAGTTCATTTACTTGTCAACGTAGGGACGCATTACTTGAAATGGGCCTACATTGTATATGCACTAAGTTCTGGTAAGAGTCATTTTGCACTACTGCGGCAACTAAGTCTATCTAAAATAAACAAGTGAAAATATGACAACTGAATGGCTATAGAAAACATTAACATTAAAAGAAGATTCTAACTAGACAATTGTTGACTAATTTCAAAGCTAACAAATAGGAATTACTCTGTTTGCTTTGGTTGCAGAAATAGTCATAGGATCTGGTTCCAGTGGCTGCAGGAATAGTCAGTTGCTAGAACATCTACTGCAACAAAAGAAAACTTAATCTAATAATCACACATGAATACTCACCAAGTGGGTCCCCTTGGATGAGTGTATCCAAACTTCAAAACGATTCTATATGCTCAAAATAACATAGCCTTTATTCATTATTTCCAAAAGTTGATACAATGCATAAAATAAGAGAAATGCTTATAATTCTGGAAAACATTGTCTAACCTCTATGAAGAGGTGTAGGTATTTATTTATAAGAAATTTATAATAAACTTTCAAATAATTAGATCAAGCCCATGAAATTAGGCGGAAACTTTATTACAACAAGAATAAAAAGTCAATCCATAGAGAACGTGGGACTTTACTAACACGCAACCAAGAATATAGCATGGCGGTTTTTACTAGATTGATGCTTGCTAGAGACAAAAATAAATGAGTCTATTATTGCCTTTCTATTCCTTTGCCTCTTCACTCAAACACCATATTCTTCACTATTTTAAATTCTCAACCGCCCTGAAATGTCTCCAACTGTTTGCATGGTGTGATTCTCCATCTGGCTTAACACAACCGCTTCTGCATCAACTTATTTACTCCTGCATTAAAGGTTAGAAAATACAAGCATATATTTATATATCGATTTTCATTAATCACAAAATTTATACATCCACACATGATATTACCATAATAATCCGCATAGCTATAGGAATACTAAGTCAAAACAATACATAGTTCAATGGGTTTGGCTATCATTTAGAATGCACATAATCAAAACTCTGATACATCACATGACCTTAACATTGTCCCAATATAAAACTTAAAACATAGGAAAAACTTATAAGTCATAGAAATAAAAGAGCTATTATTTTTGCTCATCATTTTCTCCCCAACTTAATGTCTTGTTGGTCCTCCAGCAGGAGGAAAATTCTTTACTATGGAACTGACTCAAAAATAACCTACAGTACCTTGTCCCATGCCTCCTATAGCCTGGTTCCAATAAAATTATTTCATCTTCTCTAGCCTAGCCCACCTGGCTTCCTCCATGGCCTCATCATACGGTTTATCTGTAGCTCTACATCCCATTAATGGCCATAGAAGAATAGGTGGCTGAAATATCAAAGGTAGCCAATTATTGCTTTTTTTCGTGTCCAAGCGGATATACTTGGGAGCTCTTTGTATGGCTACATGATAGTTGGGAAATGAATGAGGTTAACCCTACTTTAGATCCTCTAGAAGACTATTCCAATACTGAGTCAAATGTTCAACTACAGTTGGATTCTTAGTTCCAACCAAATTTTTATACTCTTGAAATGCTTCCTCCCTCAATAATAAAACTTGGCTTCTGACATCAAATCTATTCAATAGTTTTTGCCAATCATAATACATCTGTTGTGGGTTTTTATCCTCAACTCAATGGCAGTAAACAATCAATTTCCAAGTTCCTGTGCATTCTAGATTGTACTCCTAGACTAATTTCATTATGTATCTAGGACATCGATGCCTTTAACTGAATATCACCAATATATAATAGGGGATTCCATTCATTGTCAGAAGAGACAACATAGTTATGCAAATATAACTCACATAGAAAATTTTTAATGGCTATATGAGAGTTGTGGTAAACACAATAAAACTCCTACGGAGTCTCCAAATAAGGGCTGAGATCCCTAACAATGCGGTTAAGTTTAAAACATAGATATTGTTCCTTTAGATACAAAGCAAAAAACCCTTGGTAGAGCCCTGCACTGCATTAAATCGGGAACCATGTTTGCTACAGTATCTAATTTAGTTTGTAGCTCAACTATTTGTTTGTCCCTCTCTTCAATTTCTTTTTGTTTCTTATCAATTATCCCCTATAGCCTAGCTTTATCTATTTCCCACTATCTATAAAAAAGTGAGTACAACAGATAAACTAGTAAGACATGAAGGGAGCCTATGATTAGTTACTTGAGGGGTCAAGATCTTATCACCTGGTTCTTCAAACTGCTCTGCTATTTGGGCTAAATTTGTCAGTCTTTCAGCTTCATGTCCTTCCCGCGGCTTACTCTCTTTCTAACTGTTGTGCCCTAGTTATGATGTTTCCACATAAATAACTATTTTCCATATGATGGAATTGATTATGTGTTGCATTGATGTTTTGTCATTGATGTCAACACTTGCTATTATGGTTATTTACCAGCTTCTGGTAGAAGGATTGGATTGGGAAGATAATCGGTTGATTGTCACTGGTGTGATATGGATGATGGAATAAGTTTGTATGGATGGTTCATATTCTTCTAAAGTATGTTTCAATCAAATGGTATTGACTTAATGATCAGATGCTATATTATGTTCTATTAAGCCTTCTTTATAGGTATGGTAAGGGTTTCACTGACAAAGCTTTATTGAAGATCTTTGATGTAATGCATAAGTGGTGTTCATGTAGCTTCTAGAAGGGATTCAAGATGCTGATGGTGATTGTGTTCGTGCCTCGACTGATTGGTGTCATTGCTTTGGCATGTGTGGATCTAATTTAGGTCTGGTGCTATCTAGGTTATGGATCGGTTTTCATGTAGCATGTTGGTGGATCCTCCAATGTGCTTCCAAGATGTTTTATTGATTGGATGTTGTTTGTTTGGCCTTAGGAAAACATGTGTTATTATTTCAATTTAATATTATGTAATGGATCTATTGAATTATCATTTGGGTAGCCAACCTAATTGGTTAGGTCTCGGGTTGGTATAAATTTATGTAAGATCTTATTGTAGATCATGTATGTATGTATGGGAAAGGAGCCAATAATGTAATAATCCTTTGTACAGAGGATTTGGTTGATCATAGGTGATCGAGATGGGTTTATGTAGGAGGTTTTAGACCTTTGGTATTGAGCTTAACTGGAACTATAATCTAGCATCTTTGATGATAACATAGGTAGTTCTTCTTTCTGGATTGTTGTCCAAATATCTTAAGGTAGTTGGCCTCTTCTATAGTTAGTGAGACTCCATTGTGATGAGTAGTATGCTCTAGGTAGTGTGCCTTACTGCATGTGCATACCCCTATTGTAATCATATACTTTATATAGAAGGATCATCTGACTGTGGGTAAGGTTTCCCACCATGGTTTTTCCCTTTACTGGGTTTTCCACATATAAATCATGGTGTTATGTGTTATGGTTACATGGTATTGATTATCTAGTTTTCAATTATGCTTTAATGCTTTATTAGTTATTCTAGTATAAGGTTTTATGTGCTTTAATTCACATTATCTATTAACAACTGATTCACCCCCCCCCCCCCCCTCTCAGTTGTTCACCAGTTATCCTAACAATTGGTATCAGAGCTTGGTCCTCTTTTTGCAAAAGTTTAACTGCTTGAGGAAGATCCTATGGCAACTAATAGTTCAACTACTATTTTCTGAAAGGACAACCCTAGGCTTAATGACAAAAACTATGGAGTATAAAAGATTCAGATGGAGACTCATTTAAGATGCATTGGAAAGGAAATTTGGGAAATAACTTAGAAAAGTTACACTCCTCATGATCCATCATCTGGCAATCCTGCATCAGAAGACTTGGAAAAGAACATTTAAAATGACTACAGAGCTAGAGAAGCCCTCTTAAGTGCCTTATCAGATCAGCAAATCATGGGACTATCAGAAAAATCATCAGCGAAAGCTATATGGGACAATTTGGAGACTCTGAATGATGGTGATCCCACTATTAAAATTGCAAAACTTAAATGTTACCAGGTAAGATATGAAAGCTTGAAGATGGAGGAAGATGAAATAATTTCTGCATTCATAGAAAGGGTAAATGAAATTGTATTAGGAATTCAGTTTTGTGGTGGATCTCTGAGCAAGGAAGAGGTTGTTTCAAAAGTATTAAGGGTTTTTCCACTGACATATAAGATGAAAGTATTAAGGAATTTAGTGTTGTGGTGGATCTCCGAGTGAGGAAGAGGTTGTTTCAAAAGTATCAAGGAATTATTTTATCAATAGAGATACTCTTGTTGGGAAGATATCTGCTTTTGAGCTTGAAGAATTTGGTCCTCCAGGAGCTACAAAGATTGATACTGCATTTAAGGCATCTACATCATCAACCAACAGGAAAGAATGGAAAGTTTAGTATGCAAAGGAATTGGAAGAGATTAGGAAAGAAGATGAAGAGCTTGAGCAACTTGAAGCCCTATTTGCTAGAAGGATACCTAGAGGTCCAAAAGGAAGTAAGTATGAAGGAAAATTTCCTTTTAAATGTTTTGCATGTAATAAGATAGGTCATTTTGCATCTAGATGTCCTGAAAGGAATTCAAAATTGGAAGAAAGAGCAAGAAGATTGTTGGGTGAATATTTTGTCACCAACGCACTAATGACAAAACATAAAATTCACACAACGCGATGCTAAGAAATTAATCTCTCCTCTCATCAAGGGGAGGTTCCCTATGAAATTTCTCCTCTAATTAACAAGAAATTAAATTGGTGGGTTGCCATTGGGCATATAACTCTCTTTTTTAAGAGTTTATGTATTCTCCCTTCGCCTAGTTACAATTTCTCTACCTCTTCAAATATTCAGAGAAAATAACAATTAATCTAATAAACTATACTAAGAGTTACTTTTAAGTAGCACAAAGTCTCCTATATGGTAACATTGATTCACACCGATCATTACAAATTAAACAAGTAGAAACTTAGCTTAAAGCTCAAAGTCTTTAAGTGTAAATTTCTAATCAATTAAACTACTAATAACCACAGCAATACAAAGCTTACTACAAGTTACTTCCTTTATCAGCAGATTTCTCAAGCATGCTTAGAGCACAAAGTCTATTGACAGGATTTGAGAGCTCTTTAACCATGTAGCAATATATTAAGATCAAATAAGTAAAGATAATATGTATTCAATGGACATAGGAACATTAAATAATATAAACAAATTTATTGATACAACACAAAGTTTGCAATCAACAAATCCATTTTCTTTATTTGTTTGATTGAATTCTCATCACAAAAGCTCAAAGTCTAAATTGGGATAAAAATCCAGCAGAGTTTTGCTAAGCATGAAAAAGATGAAAATATTTACAAAAAGGTCCTCCTTATATAGGAAAAGAAGTTGAGAAAAAGGTGGGCACAGTTGACTTATTCAACCACACAGTTCCATTTTACTACAACTACTACATAAAGAAAACACGAAGCTGCATAAAAAATTACAACATCTATTGGTGCAGCTGCATGAAAGAAGAGTGCCAAAAGAGGGAACTTCATTCTTGATTCTCTTCTTCGTTGGGTTTCTGAAAACCTTTGAACTTGGTGAGGATAGCTTTGACCTCTGCTTTGTTTGGCATCAAGGTAGAACTTATGATGATTTGAATGTGGGATATCACATCTTGGATCTTCATGTGCTTCTTCTTAACATCCTTTAGCATGGATGTGAGTACTTCAAAGCTGACTTGAATTTCTAACAATTTATCAAATTTATCAAGCAAGAAGTCTTGTCGTGTGCACTGGTCCATCAAGGAAAGAAATTCTTGGGTGATGACCTCAGTAGTGATGAGATTTTGATCACCATCATACAAATAGCAAGAGAGATCACCTACTTTAGCAAAAATAAGGTCAACCTCATCATCACCTTGTTTCTTTTCGTGATCCAATTCTGCAATCATTAATTTCATTGTCTCTTGTTTATGAGATAGTAATGACAAGATCTGAATATACTTCTCTCTTGTGGGAATTACCTTGTTCTCAACCAGGACATCTATCCTGAAATCCTCCATTTTGCTCCAAAGGGTAGTGCTTTTCACAACTTCCTCAATTTCTTGGGATAAAGAGGTTTTGAGTCCTTGCATCCGACTCTAGATCACTTTATAATTAGACAATAACTCCACTGTTGAACTCAGGAGATGAGAGCCTTGTGACCTTAGCCGCGAGATCCATTCATCCATTACTCGGTCCTTAGCTCCTACCTGCTCAATCTTCTTGATAGCTTTAGTGTCTATTGATGATCCTATAGATTCAACCTCTTGAGAAGATTGTGTTACCTTTAGGAGGACATTGGTCTACTGCTCACACTTCTGCTTCAGGACATTTTTCTCATCCCTATCTTGATCGAGTCTTCTCAACAAAGAATTAAGGGCTGTCTGAGAATCTAATTTCACACTTTCATGTGTCTCCACTCCAAGCTCCACAACCTACATGGTATAATTTTCTTTTGGAAGCTGGGTCTACTACCACCCGAGATACTGTCTTTGGCTTCTTTGGTCCCTTAGGCTTTGGAGGAACCAAAAGTTCAAAGTCAAATTCATCAGGAGATATTACCTGTTTCTTCCTTTTAGGGGCCACTACTTCCATCCAAGGGGGTAGTTCTGGATTGGATGATGGAGTAGTGGCTCCTTACTGACTTGGGGTCAAAGATTCTGGAGTAGGTTGACTGGAACTTGGAGCAGTTGCAAGTGTAACTAATGGTGCTGATATTGAAGCATCTAATGGAACATTTGTTGCTGGTACCTCTTCAAATATTGGTGGAAGAGTTGAGGGTGCCGTCAGTGTAACTTCAGTGCTTACCAATGAAGGGATGGTTGTGACGGTGGTAGTAATGACTAGTAAATCTACCAAAACTTGTTGTGCAAGTGCATCTTGCAAAGTTTCATTAAAGTCCATCATGGTAGATTCAAAAGTAGATGAAGGGATATCATCTAAAGTAGAGAAGTTGGTTATTGTAAAAAATTGACCAACAGTCTCTGATTGTGGCATGCCCATACTTAGATCTCCATCTTCATGAATATCTTCATCTTCTTCATCAGAATCAGAGTCAAAATCAATAGAGTGAATGACTACTTGTGAAGTAGTTGTCATATCTACCTCAACTGAATGTGGTAATTCTTCTACCTAAACTTCCTCTTGTTGAGGAATTTCACCTTCTTCAACCTCTTTACCCTTTCCAACTTCATTGACAAGTGGTTGTTTTGGCTCTTTTGCCACTACCTCCTATGACATTGATGATAATTTGCCTTGTTTTGACCCTTTAATTGTAAATTTGATTTTAGGCTCTTTACATTTTAATTGTACCACTGGAGCTGAAGATAGTGCTTGTGAGTCTGTCCTGTTCTTGGCTCTAGTTTCAGCTGTCGTTGTCTTGCCCAATGGACCATCACTGTTGTCATCATCTCCCAAACTAGTGGGAAACTGTTTCAACCTGAGATTCTTCTTTAGCAACCAAGCATTGGTGTTTGCTATGATAGGAGAGATCCTTTGAGTAATGGACTTGCTTTCCTTCTTCGACCATTGCACAAGTGGGAGTGGGGAGTCAACAATCTTCTTCTCATAGTAAACAGGATCCACTATGTCATCTGTGTCTTCCATAGTCATTGGGATCTTAGCTAGATCCAGATTCTCAATTTGTTTGAGAGTAAGGTGGCTGAAGTCCATCCTCCTTATATCCTCCTCATCCTGACAGTCTGCCCAAACATCTTCAAACCTATAGAAATGAGTGTATGTCCTTTTGAGCTTTCTCTTTATACCCCAAAAATCAAAATCGGTTCGAGCCTTGAATCTTCTCATGGTATTCCACTGCATCTCCTCCTCCATATTTTTGGTTTTGGGATTAGTTAGGATGGAATACCTGCCAACTGAATCTAGGAATTTCATCCCAGTCTTCTGTGCTTGTGATTGTTTCTCATGCACACTAATCACTTGTCTGCATAGCTCCATAAGGACAATTTTATCTGAAGGAAACCTTGGAAGAATAAAGGGCTCACCTGAGAAGCATCCAATCTGGATATAGGTAAATGTGGGGAATTGAAGGAAGACACACTCAAAGTGGGACACCCTACTGTAAGCGGCCTCTGATATTCTTCTCTTATACAGGCCTTTATCAAAAATTCACTTCCAAACAACAAAGAAAGCATCATTAACCCTCCTGTAATGATTACCTTGATTTTTGATAGTGAGTTGATCATAGTATTCCCAAACAGGCATTATTCTTCTGTCACCCTTAGTTGACAAGCCTAGATATTGCCTCATAGAGGCAGCTGCGTAAACCAGGTATGAGGTCATATAAAACTTCAGTGTTACCTTGACCTCTTTCAATTGGGCACAAAGCACATCACTGATTTTTTCTCCCCAATCAATTCTTGCAGCTCCCTTTCTGATTATATTCATATAGTAAATCATCCAGCTTTGGAAATAATGAGTCTTTTAATCCTCACTCTGGATAACATGGTGACCATGTCATTATATTCTTCATTAAAATCACTCCTTTGGAAAGACTTAGGCCATTGGGAGGTGAGGGAGGATCTAGCAGTTGAGAGATAAGCAATATTGATCACCTTTTTGCATTTATCGTCGTGTTTCTCGTACTACTCTTGCGCACTCTCTTGAGAAATATCAGCCACTTCTTCTGCCAATGAGCCTTTGAAAATACTATTAAAGAATACACTGTCTAGAGTCATTATGACCTTCTAATCATCATCCTTTAACTGTCTTGTGCTTGGATCAAAGTGATCAACCATTGCTAGTACAAATTCAGGATCATGAGCCACAACTGGGAAAGATGCATACTTATGCAGCTCAGATTTGATTAAATTGGTCAGGTGTGTAGGAGCCTTCTGAACCCGGTCAAGAAACTCTTGCATGTCAACGTGGCCAATTTTGGTGTCCCTGATCTCCTTAATGTTAGAATCCACTGAAATTTTAGGGTACATATTCAAGTACCTATCATACTTGTATTTCATCTTTTTTGATGATGCCTTACTCGGAGAAGCTTGTCCTGAGGAAGACTCGGGCTTGCTGTGAGAGAGCTTTGACATTCATGCACAATGACTGCATTCAAAACTGATGATTAGCCATTCATCATTATCAAAAATCAATTTTTTCTCAGACGGATCAAAAAACGGGACTCAAAATAGGCCAAGGAGTAAAAACTTCTAAAACAACAGGTCAGAGAAAAAAATCTGACTTGCTTCTTTACCAACAAAAATTTGCACATCGAGCTTTAAAGTTTGAAGTGGAAATTTGTTAAAGTATATCAACACATCAGACTTTAAAGTCCGAAGTGTTAATCTAGGGAAAGACATTTACATATCGGACTTTAAAGTCCGATATGTTAATAAAAAACCTCAAACAAGCACATTGGACTTTAATGTCAGATGTGTTAACTAGAAAAAATTAGAGGCACATCGGGTCTGATGTGCTTCTTAGGGGAAGGATAGTCGGTTGGCATGTCGGGTTTTGAAACCTGACATGCCACCCTATACCTCTCTGCATATCAGATTTTCAAGTTTGATATGCGAAGGTTAATAGGTCGCATATCGGACTTTAAAGTCTGATATGCGGAGGAAACAAATTTTCAGCTACATACCGGAGTTTAAACTCTGATATGCAGCTTAAGATAGGGGAGGTTTTGGAGGATGATCAGGATTTGAAGTCTGATTGTTCTCCAAAGAAAAGGAGGCAATTGGACTTCAAAACCCGATCGTCCTCCAAAAGGGAAAACCGAAAACAAACAAGAAAATCAAACAAAAAGGAAAAAAGAAAGTGAAAACGCGCAATCAATAAAAACCTGAAAATAAGAAACCTACCTATTCCGCTGTGGTGCTTGCAAAATCTGGATATCAAGAGATTCGATTGAGCAACGAAGAGGAGAGATCCGAGTTGCAACAGAGGAAAAGGGAGGTGGAGGCACGCGATAAAAACCAAAAATGAAGATTAAAATGCAAAGATTAACCTTAAGAAAAAAGCTTTTAAGAAAACCCTAATTAGCAATAAATGCTAATTAATATAACTCGCAGTTGTATGTCAGGTTTTAAAGTCCGATATGCAACTGACACAAAAACCCCATGCAGTTTGGACTTTAAAGTCTGGACTGCAAGCAAAGACAACATGCAGTTTGGACTTTAAAGTCTAAACTGCAATCCAAAACAAACAGCAGTTCGGACTTTAAAGTCCGAACTGCAAACTACAACAAAACTCAAATACACTTCAGACTTTAAAGTCCAAAGTGTATTTTATTTACAAAGACCCCTGCAGTTCGGACTTTAAAGTCTGAACTACAGGTTAAACTGCAATTCTAAGAAGCAAAGAAAACAATAAAAACGAAAAGTGAAGAACGAAACGAACTAACTGACCAAGTCGATTAAGCTCTTCCGAAGATCATATGGTACGAAATGGACCGGTTTCGTAGGGTTGCCTCACAATTTTGGCCAAACTAAAATTGAGGACAACAGCTGGCTCTGATTGGGGAACAAGCTACACCACTTGAAGCTTGTAGAATCTAGAACTCTGAGTGCCTGTATCCATTGGGCTATAGAGTCAGGTGAAGAAAAACTAAAAAGAAAAGAATATACATTTTTTACAAAAAGGTAAAACTTCCTTTACATTGCTCTCTATTGAGTAAAGAGCTTCAAATGTTCTCTTCTATGAGGTAGCAAGAATGGGGTACCATCTGCATATGCAAGTAATTAGCTATGCTCGCCACATACTTCATGAATAGTGAAGGGACCTCTCCACAAGGAATCAAACTTTCCATGCAAGCCTTTTGGTTCCCTCCTCTTGTCCCATAACAAGACTTGATCACCAACTGAGAAGTCGCGGGAAGTTGTTTTCCTATCAAACAATATCTTCACTTGGATTTGGTGTGCAACAATCCTATCTACCACTTCAATCCTTGTTTCTTCCATCTGAGAAAGAAACATAATTCACTTGTCTAGTGAATCTTGATATGTGTTGTCTTCAATGGCCTTAGCGAGCTTTAGTGCTGGAAGTTCCACAGTGATCGAAATCTTGGCATTCAACCCATACAAAAGTTGAAAAGGTGACATACTGATTGCTCTTTTTGGAGTTATACGATCCACCCATAGCACTTCATAAAGAGCTTTATGCCAAAACCGTTGTTTCTCATCAACAAGTTTCCTCATGATAGTGACCAGGTTCTTGTTGCTTGACTCATCCTAACCATTTCCTTGCGGATAATATTCAGATGAGTGAGAAAGAATAATACTATGATCAAAGAAAAAATCAATTATCTCATAAGATGAAAAACATGAAGCATTATCAACTACAATCTTATGAGGGACACCAAACCTTGAGACAATGTTCTCCTTTAGAAACTGACAAACCACAGCTGAGGTAGATTGCTTAGTTGGAATTGCTTCCACCCACTTGGTGAAGTAATCCATTGTTGTGAGGATATATATGTGACCTATGCTTGATGTTGGATTGATAGATCTAATGAAGTCCAATCCCCACTGTTTGAAAGGCTCTTCAATTATTACTAGCTTTAGTGGAAGTGCAGCTAGTTTAGGCTTACCAACAAATTGCTGACATTGCTCACACTTGTGAACCCAACTGTATGTATCTTTAAATGCTGTTGGCTAGTAATACCTAGCACGCAAGATTTTGTGTGCAGTAATAGGGGTAGAAGAATGTCCTCCACAAGCAAGATCATGGAAAGATTGAAGTAACCTTACTTGCTGTTGTTTGTCCATGCAGCGCAGGAAATTGCTGTCCAGACCCTTCTTGTACAAACCATTATCCCATAGGACAAAATTCACTGCTTTGAGCTTTAAAGTTCACTTTTCTTTCTTTGATAGATGTGCAGGACAATCTCCATATGTCAAGAGATACGCCAAGTTGGAATACCACTCGTCAGTAGTACTAACGAATAGAACATGAGGAAGATCTTGATTAATACCTTCTTTTTCAAGAACTACTTCATCTATTGATTTATTGTCAGCTATCAACTGACATAGACCTTTCCCATGAACCAACTTAGTGGGCTTGATTTCCATATCATATTCTTGAATCTTGGCAACCTAGTTGCCCCTTTTAGTCCCTAACTCTTGTTGTGTTAGAATAGACTTGACAACAACATTAGGAACAAGAGCAACGACATGTGAATTCAGAATATAGAACCTGAAATGTTTAACTGCTTTTACTATAGCAAAACCATGCTTCTCCATTTCTGAGTATTTCAACTCATGAGCTTTCAATGGTAACTCATGAATGCGATAGGTGATTCCACACCTTCACTATTTCTTTGCATTAGTATAGCTGAACAAGTATGATCTGACGCATAGCTATACATAATGAACTCCTTAGTATAATCTGGGCATACTAAGACTGGAGTGTTTGCCATGGCTTCTTTGATCTGATGGAAAGCTTGCTTTCCTTCTGGAGTCCATTTGAAGAGAGAATTACCCTTCATCATATTGACTATATGACGAGTTTGTTCGGCAAAATCGGGAACGAATCTTCATAGGAAATTAACTTTTCCAAAGAATGAATGAATGACGATTTTACTGGTTGGCAATGAAAGGTCACAGATTGCTTTTACCCTTTCCACATCAATTTTAATACCTTCCTTCGAAACAATATGCCCAAGCAATTTACCTTCAATGACCCCAAAAATAGACTTCTTGGGATTGAGAGAGATTCCATGCTTGCGACATTTTTCTAAGACTTGTTGTAGATGGGAAAAATGATCTTGACGTTCCTTAGAATAAACTATCAAATCATCTAAATAGACAACAATGAACTTACAAAGAAAAATTTGGAAAGCCAAATCCATTGCACATTGGAAAGTTGCTCCCGCATTTATTAACCCAAAAGGCATCCTGCGATATGCAAGGGTACCCCAAGGCGTGGTAAATGCGGTCTTGTGTTGATCTTGTTCCAACACTTCAACTTGATTATAACCTAAAAATCCATCTAACATGGACATCATCTCTGCTCGAGTAACAACTTGTAGGACATGATCCATGACAGGAAGAGGATAATTATCCTTCAAGGACGCCTGATTCAAGTTTCAAAAATCTACACATATCCAAATTTCACCATTCTTCTTACGTACAGGTACAATGTTAGCAATCCAAGAAGAATAGTGGATGGGGAAGATTATCTTTGCTTTCAACATCTTTTGTACTTCAGCAAAGATAGTGTCAGAGATTTTTGGGTTATATTGTCTTTTCTTCTGTCGGAAAGGCATAATACCTGGTTTCAATGGAATGTCATGGCAGAGTTCTTCAAGATGAAAAGACTTTAGATCTTCATAGGAGTATGCTAAGATGTCAACATATTGCTGCAATAATGCAACAAATTTCTGTCTTTCTCCTTATGAGCAACATTTTCCAATGTTAATCATTTTGGGATTGTCCTCAATCCCAATATTTATTTGTTCATATTCCATTGACCTTGCAGTTGATCTTTGCTACTTCTTAACATAGGGATCATGCTTGTGAAAAAGCTTTTCTAGCAAAACTAGACCCTTGGGGATCTTGTTTCCTTTTAATTGCAGAAATTTTTCTCCTGTTTCTACGTCAACACTTTCAATTGCATCCTTTGAAGGGTAGTGACTACCTTCAAAGTATAGATCATCAAAGTTATCAGAAGTTTGTAAGAAATTTATTACATGATGATCATCATTGAACACCTACCAATGATCAGAGTTCTCAGGAACGCTTGGCCAGAAAACCAATTCAACAACATAAGTTGATCCTAAAAAATCTTTGTGAGGAATCAAAGATGTTGTTGATATTGCTAATGAGTCAGCCCTATCATTAAATTCATGGGAAACCACAGATATATCAAAAGCATCAAATGTTTCTATTAGATCCCAGACAAGATTACGGTAATGCCACAGCCTTTCACTCGTTTGATATATGTTTTTGATTTGACAGACTATTAACTCAGCATCCCCTTGAGCATGTAAGTTCTTGATTCCCTTTTGTTGAGCAACATTCATTCCCAGAAGGAGAGACTCATACTCGGCGGTGTTGTTTGTGTTATTGAATTGCAATTTGAAGGAGAAAGGGAAAAGATTACCCTAATTAGAAATCAAAACAATACCAGCTCCTGATCCGGTGGAAGAACAACTACCGTCAAACTCCAGCGTCCAAACATCATCTGGACTACCAATGCTGACAATATCAAAATCAAGAATTTCTTGTTGTGAAGTTGAAGCTCCCTCTGATTCAATAACACTACTTTCACAACTACTTTCACAATTAACTGGGAAATAATTGAGTGAAGTAGTAAATTCACTCTTAGGAGTCATCTTTAGACCATCATCAGCATGCATGAAATAATTACCCATGCCTGATGATTCGAAAAGAATCTGGGCCTGTTGATCATCAGATCTGACAATGGTATATTTTGATTCTTTTTCTGGAAGTAACCTTTGGACAACTCCTTTAATTGGGATACGAGCCTCAGTCATATCCATGTTTAACTCACCCCCAACATCTCTACAAAAATTTCTTCCCAACAATAGCCCATAGGAAGCTGGTACGTCAGCTACCAGTACTGTCATCTTGATTTTCTTTTCTGGGAATGAAGCAAAGGCAAACTGTGCATCTTTGATTTGACCAAACAAAGGAACTTGCTTGTTATCCATAGAGGAACACCTTCCAAATGTTTTGGTCAAATTTAAACCAAGGGAATTAGCAACTTTTGATGGCATAACATTATCAGATGCCCCAGAATCAACTACGCAGTTGCTAAGTTTGTAACCATTTATTAACAAAGAGATGTAAAATGGTTCTATCTTCTCAACAGGAGAAGGGGAAGATACTAAATTGTTTTGAAGCAAGTTTGATTTTGGAAGATTGCTAGGGGTAATATCTTTTTCTTTAACAAATTTGACCAAACGGTCAAATTGATTGGGGTTAGATATAAAAAATTCTACCTCAGACATTTGTATCTTGGTTTTTGTAGCATAATCTAGAATATCAAATGACTGAAAAGAAATCATTAAAGATGAACTTGTGTTCTCATTTTGAGAACTTACAACATGAGGAACACTAGTCTTCGGTGCAGGTGCAGAAGAAATAATAGGTGTAGAAAAATTAACAGTAGTTGAAGGAGTACTTACACCTTTATCTTTCATGACATCCTTTGAGATAGAAGTGTCCTTTGGGGGGTTTGGTATAGGAATCCTACGCTTAGCAATAGAAATGGGCAAACGTTGAGAATCCTGGATCTAAGCAGAATCATCATTTTTCACATTGGCAGGTGGCGGAGCCACTTGTGTTAGTGAACATGTGAACACTGCAAAGACATCTCCTTCATGTGCATTTGATGCATCATCTTCTTGGTACTGCAAAAACCTAATGTTAGAGTCTCCAGCTAAGTCCGCATCACCTTCTTGATGTGAATTAGCATCTTCTTCACTAAAGGGAGGAAGATCATTTTGTTCAGCTTCATAGTATCCAGTAGCTGAACTTTGGGGTGGTGCTTCCAATGCAAGCCTCTCTGGAGTAGGAGGTAATTTATTCTAATTACACAAGAAGAATTTTTTGGGTAAGTCCTTCTTGGGACGTCTCGATAAGAAGTATTTCCTTGTGAGGAAATCTGCTTCTTAAGCGCCAACAACTCATTTGCTAGCTTTTGTATCATAGGATCAACGGAATTAGTTGAAGAAGGAGATGCATCTATAGCTTGATTACTCCTAACCTTGTTAGGATCTCTCCTTATCTTGCCAGCAAGGATAAGGTCATCTTCAACCGATATGGCCATTTGTTGAGCTGCAGCCAAATCTGTAGGATTGTTCCTCCGCAAAAGGAAACTCACCTCTGGCAATTGGGAGTTGATGAAAAAACATTTCAAGTTTCCAGCAGTAGGTCTTGAAGTAACTGGAATACGATTATGTAACTTGTCGAATTTGGCTACAAACTCACGCATGGGTTCCTGAGGCTCTTTCTTCAACTGAGTTAATTGTGCCAATAAATCATGATCATCTTCAGCAGACTTGAATCTTGCCTCAAACAACGTTCTGAGAGACGCCCAAGAAGTGATACAAGCATTGGGTAGATGATAAAACCAATCGACAATAGCTCCATACAAAGTTTCAATGAACAATCTTACTGAAACATCTTCATGTTCAACACCAAGAACTCCACAAGTGATGTAGAAGGCAACAATGTGTTCGTCTGGAAATTGAGCACCATCTCAAAAAAATTTGGGTAGATTCTTTTGCGTACCTTTGGGTAATTCATGAAGAGGTGCAGTCAAGTTCAGAGGACCAAAAGAAGTACCCCAAGGACCAACAGCAGCCATCCTTAATGGATTATAAGGTGGTATTACAAAAAGGTTTGCTAATGGAACAACTGCAACTTGCGAACTTGATGCCTCGCTTGGTACAGGAGATCGCCATGCAGATGGAGGAAAACTTCGTGTCCGTTGCAAAGGAGAAAACGTCTGTGGAGGTGTTACAAAGGGAAAATTAAATTGCTGCAATACTTCAAAGGTAGGATCAACAATTCCTGCTAATCGTTGCCCACGAGTGTAAAGTCAATCAGCTAGATTATGATTTGAAGAAAAACAACAATGTGGAAATTACAATGAAAACGCATTGCAACCCAAGAGACAAACTAGTTGCACGTCGTTCCCCAGCAGAGTCACCAAAAAACTATTGGGTGAATATTTTGTCACCAGCATACTAATGACAAAACATAAAATTCACACAACGCTATGCTAAGAAATTAATCTCTCCTCTCATCAAGGGGAGGTTCCCTATGAAATTTCTCCTCTAATTAACAAGAAATTAAATTGGTGGGTTGGCGTTGGGCATATGACTCTTTTTTTTTATAGTTTATGTATTCTCCCTTCGCCTAGTTACAGTTTCTCTACCTCTTCAGATATTCAAAGAAAAGAACTATTAATCTAATAAACTATACTAAGAGTTACTTTTAAGTAGCACAAAGTCTCCTATATGGTAACACTGATTCACACTAATCGTTACAAATTAAACAAGTAGAAACTTAGCTTAAATTTCAAAGTCTTTAAGTGTAAATTTCTAATCAATTAAACTACTAATAACCGCATCAATACAAAGCTTACAACAAGTTACTTCCTTTATCAGCAGATTTCTCAAGCATGCTAAGAGCACAAAGTCTATTGGCAGGATTTGAGAGCTCTTTAACCATGTAGCAATATCTTAAGATCAAATACGTAAAGATGATATGTATTCAATGGACATAGGAACATTAAATAATATAAACAAATTTATTGATACAACACAAAGTTTGCAATCAACAAAACCATTTTCTTTATTTGTTTGATTGAATTCTCATCACAAAAGCTCAAAGTCTAAATTGGGATAAAAATCCAGCAGAGTTTTGCTAAGCATGAAAAAGATGAAAATATTTACAAAAGGGTCCTCCTTATATAGGAAAAGAAGTTGAGAAAAAGGTGGGCATAGTTGACTTATTCAACCACACAGTCTCATTTTACTACAACTACTACATAAAGAAAACGTGCAGCTGCATAAAAATTTACAACATCTATTGGTGCAGCTGCATGAAAGAAGAGTGCCAAAAGGGGAAACTTCATTCTTGATTCTCTTCTTCGTTGGATTTCTGAAAAACCTTCGAACTTGGTGAGGATAGCTTTGACCTTTGCTTCGTTTGGCATCAAGGTAGAACTTGTGATGATTTGAACGTGGGATAACACATCTTTAATCTTCACGTGCTTCTTCTTAACATCCTTTAGCATGGATGCGAGTACTTCAAAACTAACTTGAATTTCTAACAATTTATCAAATGTATCAAGTGAGAAGTCTTGTCGTGTGCACTGGTCCATCAAGGAAAGAAATTCTTGGGTGACGACCTCAGTAGTGACGAGATTTTGATCACCATCATACAAATAGCAAGGGAGATCACCTACTTTAGCAAAAATAAGGTCAACCTCATCATCACCTTGTTTCTTTTCGCGATCTAGTTCTGCAATCATTAATTTCATTGTCTCTTATTTATGAGACAATAATGACAAGATCTGAATATACTTCACTCTTGTGGGAATTACCTTGTTCTCAACATGGACATCTATCCTGAAATCCTCCATTTTGCTCCAAAGGGTAGTGCTTTTCACAAATTCCTCAATTTCCTGGGATAAAGAGGTTTTGAGTCCTTGCATCTGACTCTGGATCACTTCATAATCAAACAATAACTCCACCGTTGAACTCAGGAGATGAGAGCCTTCTGACCTTACCACGAGATCCATTCATCCATTACTCGGTCCTTAGCTCCTACCTGCTCAATCTTCTTGATAGCTTCAATGTCTATTGATGATCCTATAGGTTCAACCTCTTGAGAAGATTGTGTTACCTTTAGGAGGACGTTGATCAACTGATCACACTTCTACTTTAGGATATTTTTCTCATCCCTCTCCTGATCCAGTCTTCTCAATAAAGAATTAAGGGCTATCTGAGAATCTAATTTCACACTTTCATGTGTCTCCACTCTGAGCTCCACAACTTGCATGGTATAATCTTCTGATCGTATGCTACCTTTGTCCTTATCTGACGATGGCACCATAACTTCAGCATATTTTCTTTTGGAAGTCAGGTCTACTACCACCCGAGATACTATCTTTGGCTTCTTTGTTCGCTTAGGCTTTGGAGGAACCAAAAGTTCAAAGTCAAATTCATTAGGAGATATTACCTATTTCATCCTTTTAGGGGCCACTACTTCCATCCAAGGGGGTAGTTCTGGATTGGATGATGGAGTAGCAACTCCTTGCTGACTTGGGGTCAAAGATTCTGGAGTAGGTTGACTGGAACTTGGAGCAGTTGCAAGTGTAATTGATGGTGCTGATATTGAAGCATCTAATGGAACATTTGTTTCTGGTACCTCTTCAATTATTGGTGGAAGAGTTGAGGGTTCCGTCAGTGTAACTTTAGTTCTTACAATTGAAGAGATGGTTGTGGCGGTGGTAGTAATGACTAGTAAATCTACCGAAACTTGTTTTGCAAGTGCATCTTGCAAAGTTTCATTAAATTCCATCATGGTAGATTCAAAAGTAGATGAAGGGATATCATTTGAAGTAGAGAAGTTGGTTATTGTAAATAATTGACCAACAGTCTCTGATTGTGGCATGCCCATACTTAGATCTCCATCTTCATGAATATCTTCATCTTCTTCATCAGAATCAGAGTCAGAATCAATAGAGTGAATGACTATATGTGAAGTAGTTGTCGTATCTACCTCAACTGAATGTGGTACTTCTTCTACTTGAACTTCCTCTTGTTGAGGAATTTCACCTTCTTCAACCTCTTTACCCTTTCCAGCTTCACTAACAGGTGGTTGTTCTGGCTCTTTTGCTGCTGCCTCCTGTGACACTGATGATGATTTGCCTTTTTTTTGACCCTTTAACTGTAAATTTGATTTTAGGCCCTTTACCTTTTAATTGTACCACTTGAGCTGAAGATAGTGCTTGTGAATCTGCCCTGTTCTTGGTTCTAGTTTCATCTATCACTGTCTTTCCCAATGGACCATCACTATTGTCATCATCTCTCGAACTAGTGGCAAACTATTTCATCCTGAGATTCTTCTTTAGCAGCCAAGCATTGGTGTTTTCTATGATAGGAGAGATCCTTTGAGTAATGGACTTGCTTTCCTTCTTCGACCATTGCACAAGTGGGAGTGGGGTGTCAACAATCTTCTTCTCATAGTAAACAAGATCCACTATGTCATCTGTGTGTTCCATAGTCATTGGGATCTTAGCTAGATCCAAATTCTTAATTTTTTCCAAAGTAAGGTGGCTGAAGTCCATCCTCCGTATATCCTCCTCATCCTGACAGTTCGCCCAAACATCTTCAAACCTATAGACATGAGTGTATGTCCTTTTGAGGTTGCTGTTTATAACCCGAAAATCAAAATAAGTTCGGGCCTTGAATCTTCTCATGGTATTCCACTGCATCTCCTCCTCCATATTTTTGGTTTTGGGATTAGTTAGGACGGAATACCTGCGAACTGACTCTAGGAATTTCATCCCAGTCTTCTGTGCTTGTGATTGTTTCTCAAGCACACTAATCACTTGTCTGCATAGCTCCATAAGGACAATTTTATCTGAAGGAAACCTTGGAAGAATAAAGGGCTCACCTGAGAAGCATCCAATCTGGATATAGGTAAATGTGGGGAATTGAAGGAAGACACACTCAAAGTGGGACACCCTACTGTAAGCGGCCTCTGATATTCTTCTCTTATACAGGCCTTTATCAAAAATTCACTTCCAAACAACAAAGAAAGCATCATTAACCCTCCTGTAATGATTACCTTGATTTTTGATAGTGAGTTGATCATAGTATTCCCAAACAGGCATTATTCTTCTGTCACCCTTAGTTGACAAGCCTAGATATTGCCTCATAGAGGCAGCTGCGTAAACCAGGTATGAGGTCATATAAAACTTCAGTGTTACCTTGACCTCTTTCAATTGGGCGCAAAGCACATCACTGATTTGTTCTCCCCAATCAATTCTTGCAGCTCCCTTTCTGATTATATTCATATAGTAAATCATCCAGTTTAATCCTCTCACTCTGTATAACATGGTGACCATGTCATTTTATTCTTCATTAAAATCACTCCTGTGGAAAGACTTAGGCCATTGGGAGGTGAGGGAGGATCTAGCAATTGAGAGATAAACAGTATTGATCACCTTTTTGCATTTATCCTCGTGTTTCTCGTAGTAGTCTTGAGCACTCTCTTGAGAAATATCAGCCACTTCTTCTGCCAATGAGCCTTTGAAAATACTATTGAAGAATATGCTGTCTAGAGTCATTATGACCTTCTGATCATCATCCTTTACCTGTCTTGTGCTTGGATCAAAGTGATCATCCATTGCTAGTACAAATTCAGGATCATGAGCTGCAACTGGGAAAGATGCATACTTATGCAGCTTAGATTTGATTAAACTGGTTAGGTGTGCAGGAGCCTTCTGAACCTGGTCAAGAAACTCTTGCATGTTAATATGACCAATTTTGGTGTCCTTGATCTCCTTAATGTTAGAATCCATTGAACTTTCAGGGTACATATTCAAGTACCTATCGTACTTGTATTTCATCTTTTTTGATGATGCCTTACTCAGAGAAGGTTGTCTTGAGGAAGACTCGGGCTTGCTGTGGGAGAGCTTTGACATTCATGCACAATGACTACATTCAACACTAATGATTAGCGATTCATCATTATCAAAAATATTTTTTTTCTCAAACGGATTGAAAAACGGGACTCAAAACAGGCCAAGGAGTAAGAACTACTAAAACAACAGGTCGGAGAAAAAAAATCTGATCTGCTTCTTTACCAACAAAAATTTGCACATCGGACTTTAAAGTCCGAAGTGCAAATTTGTGAAAGGATATCAGCACATCGGACTTTAAAGTCTGAAGTGTTAATCTGGGGAAAGACATTTACATATCAGACTTTAAATTCTGATATGTTGAGAAAAAACCTCAAACGAGCACATCGGACTTTAAAGTCCGATGTGTTAACTAGAAAAATTTAGAGGCACATCAGAATTTAAAGTCCGATGTGCTTCTTAGGGGAAGGATAGCCGGTTGGCATGTTGGGTTTTGAAACCCGACATGCCACTGTATACCTCTCCGCATATCGTATTTTAAAGTCCGATATGTGAAGGTTAATAGGTTGCATATCGGACTTTAAAGTCCGATATGCGGAGGAAACAAATTTTCAGCTGCATACTAGAGTTTAAACTCTAATATGCAGCTTAAGATAGGGGAGGTTTTGGAGGATGATCGGGTTTTGAGGTTTGATTGTTCTCCAAAGCAAAGGAGGCAATTGGACTTCAAAACCCAATCATCCTCCAAAAGGGAAAACCGAAAACAAACAAGAAAATCAAACAAAAAGGAAAATAGAAAGCGAAAACGCGCAATCAATAAGAACCCGAAAATAAGAAACCTACCTATTCCATTGTGGTGCTTGCAAAATCCAGATATCGAGTGATTTGATTGAGCAATGAAGAGGAGAGATCCGGGTTGCAACAGAGGAAAAGGGAGGTGGAGGCGCGTGATAAAAACCAAAAATGAAGATTAAAATGCAAAGATTAACATTTAAAAAAAAGCTTTTAAGAAAACCCTAATTAGCAATAAATGCTAATTAATATAACTCGCAGTTGAATGTCGGGTTTTAAAGTCCGACATGCAGCTGACACAAAAACTCCATGTAGTTCGAACTTTAAATTCTGGACTACAAGCAAAGACAACATGCAGTTTAGACTTTAAAGTCCGAACTGCAATCCAAAACAAACAACAATTCAGACTTTAAAGTCCGGACTGCAGTGAAAAACATATGCAGTTCGGACTTTAAAGTCCGAACTGCAAACTACACCAAAACTCAAATACACTTTGGACTTTAAAGTCTAAAGTGCATTTTATTTACAAAGACCCCTGCAGTTCAGACTTTAAAGTCCGAACTGCAGGTTAAACTGCAATTCTAAGAAGCAAAGAAAACAATAAAAGTGAAAAGCGAAGAACGAAACGAACTAACCGACCAAGTCGATTAAGCTCTCCCGGAGACCATAAGGTATGAAACAGACCAGTTCTGTAGGGTTGCCTCATGATTTTGGCCAAATTAAAATTGAGGACAACAAAGATCTTTTAAGCCTAACCCTGAAGATTAGATCAAGCATAAGTATAAGAGAAATAAAAACAAATCATGCTACTATGGTGATGAGGAAGGATTAACTGATGACTCAGAGGAAGAACCAACAAGAGATTCAGGTAGAGGATTCAACAATAGAAAGGACTGGGTATTTTATGATATGAAGGAAGATGATCCAGAACCAGTTATCAAAAATGAGGAAAAGGCCCTTGCAACAAAAGTGGAAGACAAAGATGAATGGGTTATAGATAGTGGATGTTCTCATCATATGACAGGTGACAAAAGAAAGTTTCCAACCCCGCAAGAATTTGAAGGTGGTCAAGTCAGATTTGGTAATAACAAAGCATGCATGATCAAAGGAAGAGGAACCATTTCATTGGATGGTAAGCATAATAATGATAATGTCTATTATGTTGAAGGTCTGAAGTTTAATAATTTAAGTGTAGGATAGTTGGTAGATAGAGGATTTCAATTACGATTCAAGGATGGGAAGTGCAAAATTATTAGCAAATCAGGATTGGAGATTGCAACTAGTACTCAGACAAGAGGTAACATCTTTCACTTGAACTCCGTGTTAGGTCCCAGAGGCAACTGAGAGGGGGGAGGGTGAATCAATTGTCCAATAAATACAAACCAAAACTAACTTAACCAAACTTAATGCTTAATGCCGGTAGACAATTTTATCAGTTAATTGTAGTATCGGTAAAGTTTAGTGCATGAAACAGAAAGGCAATAACATCCACAACACATAACACAGATATTTGTATGTGGAAACCCTGTAAGGGGAAAAACCACGGTGGGAAACCTTACCCACAATCAGATGATACTACTGTAGATAGTATGTGTGTACAATATGGAGTCTGCACATGTAGAAAGGCCAACTGCCTAGAGCTCATTGCTCAATCATAAAATGGGAGTCACGTTGACTACAATTGGATGGTTAAATCCAATGATAATGTACTGCTCAAAATAGCATCTTCATATGCTGGATTCAGTACCGGTTAAGCTCTGATTTGCCTTCTTCAAACCTTCCTTCAATCTTGAATGATTTTTGTGTATAGCTATGCTTATATTCACATATACCTTATTATATTCCTCTTCCACTATCGCATATCAATCTCACAAATGAGATCTTACATTTATACCAAAACCTAAGACCAAATGAGTAGGTCGGCTCACTAAAAGATATTACAATAAAATCAATTACAAATGAATCAATATGCGATGCATGATGTCGACTCAATGTATTTATAATAATAATAAATCATCTTCGTGATGTGTCATGCTGATCTGGAATAGATATGCTTGTCGGTGCATATCCTGGACCTATTTGTCGGTAACAACAAATATACAAACCCGATTAGACCAATGAATAAATCACCAAAACCAAGTGTCCAAACAATATCTTCGACATAACCAAGTAATCTCCAGATGATAACACATCATCCTTAGTGTCGATGAACAATATAACCTGCCAGTGAACCAGATACCAGTGACTGTGCATAAGTCACTGAACATAACCAAAGATCTCCAAGTGTTCTCAAGTGCTGATAATTGTCTTCTGATCCCATTCACTTCACAGAATGTATTAAATTCCTTAGATATGAATTCACCTCCTTGATTTGATCTAAAAAATTTGATTTTCTTACCAGTTTCATTCTCTACCATCACCTTGAATAGTTTGAATTTCCCAAAAGCTTCTAATTTCTCCATGAGAAAAGTAACCCAACACATTCTAGAATAATCATCAATGATTAGCATAAAATATCTATCTCCTTGTAAACTTCGAGTTCTTGTTGGACCACATAAATCAGTATGAATTAAGTCAAGAACATTATTGGATTTTTTTGGTATACTCTTAAAAGATTCTCTAACTTGCTTTCCAAATAGAAATTCCTTACATACCAGATTGTGAGGTTTAACAACTTAGATAAATCTCTTACTGCCTTAGTTGTGCTAATTTTCACAATGCAATCAAAATTTACATGACAAAGTTTCTTATACCATAACCAACTTTCATCAATATGTGCAATTAAGCATGCCTTCTCATTGTTTTTCAAATGAAAGATATTACCTCTAGTCTGATTACCGATTGCAATTTCTAAGCCAGTTCTATTCATGATTTTGCATTTACCATTCTTGAATTGTAACTGAAATCCTTTTTCAACTAATTGACCAACACTCAAAAGATTATGCTTCAAACCTTCAACATAGTAAACATTATCAGTATTATGCTTACTATCAAAAGATATAGTGCCTTTTCCTCTGATCAAACAGGCTTTGTCATCTCCAAATCTTACCAAACCTCCATTGTATTCTTGAAAGGTTAATAATTTACTCTTATCACTTGTCATATGATGCGAACATCCAGAATCAATAATCCATTCATCTTTATCTTCAATTTTAGCTGCCAGGGCCTGCTCTATCGGTTGAATAGTAAGTGTTGGTTGATCTTCTTTTATAGCAATAAAATCCCATCCATTGTCTGTCAGTTCCTCATCATAATCATCAGTAACTCCTTCATTAGCATAGTAACATGATTTGTCTCTATTCTTCTTAAATTTGTACCTTTGATATTCAGGGTTAGGCTTATATGTTCTTTTAGCTTCTTCTTTCAATCTCACATGTCTATCAAGACACCTAGATGCCATATGACCAATTTTATTGTAGTTAAAACATTTAAATGGTGACTTACCTTCATACTTGCTTCCAATTGGACCTTTAGGCATTTTCCTTGCAAATAGTGCTTCAAGTTCTTCCAGTTCTTCATTCTCCTTTCTAATTTCTTCAAGTTCTCTTGCATAAAAGGCTTTCCAATCAGATTTCTTAGATGATGATGATGACTTGAAAGCTAAATCTATCTTAATAGTAGCAACATGACCAAATTCCTCAAGTTCAAAAGCTAAAAGTTTTCCAACCAAAGTGTCTCTAGATACTGATGTATTAGGCATTGTTCTCAATTCATTTATAGCAGTAACTTTCATTTTGTATGCTAGTGGCAAAGCTCTTAAAAATTTAGAAACAATTTCATCTTCACTTAAGGATCCTCCACAACATTTAATACTCAAAACAATTTCATTTACTCTTTCCATAAAAGCAGAAATCCTTTCATCTTCTTCCATTTTCAAATTTTCATACTTGACCCGGAAGCATTCCAGTTTTGCAATTTTGAATGTGGTATCACCTTCATTCAATGTTTCCAACTTGTCCCAAATATATTTAGCAGTAGATCTATATGATAATCCCATTATTTGTTGATCAAACAAAGCACTCAAAAGTGCTTCCCTTGCTTTGTAATCATTTTCCTCATCTTTAGCCAACATTGGTGGAATAGGTTGACCTTGAGTAGGAACAACATAGCCATTCTTTGTAACATCCCATATGTCCTCCCCAATGCAATTTAGATGTGTCTCCATTCTGATCTTCCATATACCATAGTTGGTTACATCAAGCTTCAGACTATCCTTTTTGAAATAGTTAGAAGACATTGGATCTCCTCAAGCTGTTAAACTTCTGCAAAAAGAGGACTAGGCTCTGATACCAATTGTTAGGTCCCAGAGGCAACTGAGAGGGGGGTGAATCAGCTGTCCAATAAATACAAACTAAGACTAACTTAACCAAACTTAATGCTTAATGTCAGTAGACAGTTTTATCAGTTAATTGCAATACCAGTAAAGTTTAATGCATGAAACAGAAAGGCAATAACATCCACAACACATAACACATATATTTGTGCGTGGAAACCCTGTAAGGGGAAAAAGCATGGTGGGAAACCTTACCCAAAATCAGATGATAGTATTGTAGATAGTATGTGTGCACAATATGGAGTCTACACATGCTGAAAGGCCAACTGCCTAGAACTCACTGCTCAATCACAAAATGGGAATCACACTGACTACAATTGGATGGTTAAATCCAATGATAATGTACTACTCAAAATAGCATCTTCATATGATGGATTCAATACCGGTTAAGCTTTGATTTGCCTTCTTCAAACCTTCCTTCAATCTTGAATGATTTCTGCATGTATAGCTCTGCTTATATTTGCATATACCTTATTATATTCCTCTTCCACTATCCCATATCAATCTCACAAATGAGATCTTACATTTATACCAAAACCTAAGACCAAATGAGTAGGTCGGCTCACTAAAATATATTACAATAAAATCAATTACAAATGAATCAATATGCGATGCATGGTGTCGTCTTAATGCATTTACAATAATAATAAATCATCTTAATGATGTGTCGTGCTGATCTGGAATAGATATGCTTGTCGATGCATATCCTGGACCTATTTGCCGATAACAAAAAATATGGAAACCCGACTAGACCAATGAACAAATCACCAAAACCAAGTGTCCAAACAATGTCTTCGACATAACCAAGTAATCTCAAGATGATAACAGATCATCCTTAGTGCCAGTGAACAATATAACCTATCGGTGAACCAGATACCGGTGACTGTGCATAAGTCACTGAACATGCTGGTGAACATAACCAAAGATCTCCAAGTGTTCTCAAGTATTGACAAGTGTTGACATCAATGACAAAACCATATCAACATATCCAAAATACCAACACTCTGATGAAAAGACATGTTTGATTGCACATATTGATGAAAGTTGGCTATGGCATAAGAGGTTGTGTCATGTGAATTTTGATTGCATTGTAAAGATCAATTCAACTAAGGCGGTTAGAGATTTACCTAAGATTGTGAAGCCTCATAATCCGGTATGTAAGGAATGTCAAATGGGTAAGAAAATAAGAACTTCTTTTTTAAGAGCACACTTGATAAATCTAATGATATTCTTGATTTGATTCCTATTGACCTATGTGGTCCTACTAATACAAGAAGCTTTCAAGGAGATAGATATTTCATGTTAATCATTGATGACTATTCTAGATTGATGTGGGTTGCTTTTCTAAGGGAGAAATTTGAAGCCTTTGAGAAATTCAAGATCTTTAAAGCTATGGTTGAGATAGAGACATGAATGAAAATCAAGTGTCTGAGATTAGATCAAGGTGGCTAATTCACATCTAGTGAATTCAATAGTTATTATGAGAAAAATGGCATTAGGAGACAATTATTTGCACCCCAGACACCTCAACAGAATGGCATTGTGGAAAGAAAGAACATAACCATTTTGGATGCAACCAGAAGCATGATGATGGAAGCTAATTTGCCTCATATCTACTGGAGAGAAGAAACAAGTACAATGGTTTATACATTCAACAAAGTTCATATCAAAGGAGATACATGTAAGACACCTTATGAATTATGGTTTGGTCATTCCCCTACTCTTAAGTATTTCATAATCTTTGGAAGTAAGTGTTATATCAAAAGAGATGATTCCATTGGAAAGTTTGACCCTAGATGTGATGAAAGAATATTTCTTGGTTATTAAATTAAAAGAAAAGAATATAGATGTTATAACAAAAGATTGTAGAGAATTGTGGAGAGCACTAATGCGAAAGTGGATGAGTAGTACAAAGACCAAGCTAAATATTATGACAATGAACTAGCAGTGGAAATGATCATAACTGATCCGATAGTGCCTGTATAGGAACAAAATACTGAGCCAGTTATCTCGACATGATCAGAAAACTTAACTGTAACTGAAGAGCAGCACAGAGAACCTGAAAATCAGAAAACACCAAGGTATGTAAGGCCAAATCATTTTGAAAATCAGATCATTGGAGACTGTGAGATTTTGCCAAGATCAAGAGCTCAATGAAATGTACAAAATAGAGACATAATATGGGACAATAATAAACTGTATTCTCATCAATAGAAAATGATCAATAATATCAATTACATAGTTACATACAATGTAGATGAGCTTGCTTATATAGGCAAGGCTAGGGATATGTGAGCACACAAACATGACATGTGGCTCAATAAGAAACAAGGGTAGGTAGGAAATAGGTGTGGGTAGGTAGGAGAAATAATATAATAGTCCACATGAGGTGGATCACCCACTGAATGTGGAGTGTAACAACAAGAGTGGAGTGTAACAACAAAATCAACACCATAAAAGGTGGAATTTCTTCTACACACACTATCCCAATGTGACACAAACACCCAAGTGTCTCATACCCAAACTACTATGAAAATGCATTTCCTAAGTAAACTTAAGTAAGGTGTAATAATATCCAAGATGAATAATTATTTACACCAACACCCCCCCTTAAGTGCAACTTAGGGGAATGCACTTAAGTCTACAATGCAACTAAGCAATGCAAGATGGGTCCCGGCTACTAGGCCATGTTAGGTACCCATGTACAAATGCAAATGCATGCAAACCAATGCAATGAAATCTCTCACAAAGTGGGGAAAGAGAGAAAAACCCAATGGGAAAAAACACTCCCCCAAAAGAGAGATGAAAAAAATACAAGAGAACTCCCATAGAAGAATGTGAAGGACAAAACCCCATGTGAGGAAAAAGTCCCCCCCATATGAGAGAAGAAGAGAAGCTAGGAAGCCCCCCCTCAATGTGGAATCTGCACCAATGATAGAAGTTCGATGTATGAAGAAACTGCTCCACGAACGTCGAACAACATTCCTCCCCTTAGGAAGAAACAAAACCAAAGGTGTATCCATGAAGTCTCCCCAATCATGAAGGGAAGATGTATGAAGAAAACTCATGATGAAAGGAATCTCTGAAAACTACTCAAATGTCCCCATGTCGATGCTGAAAGATACCCCCTCCAAAGGTGGTAAACTGTGCCACACTACTGAAAAAGGCATTCCAAGATCTAGTGGAGATGGATGTAGAACATGTCCCAAAGACTCACATGTCTCCTCAAAATATAAAGAGACCTCCTCCAACTGTTGTACATAAGTATCCACAATCATGTCAACCTTGAAAGAATGATCATGTAGAGAATGAACAAGAGGGTCAGAGTGTGCCCTCGCAACAATCAAAGAAGGATCACCTTCATCAAAGAGAAGATGAATGTCATCAATGATGTCTCCCAAATCTGCAATGTAGGATTCCACAAACAAACCTGTAATATCTGTCAAGTAATCATCCCATGAATCTGAAGCTGGAAGACAATGAATATCCTGCTGCACTGAATCACATGAAGGCAAAACTGTTGCACTATCTGCATCATCAGGTGCAATAGGTGATGTGATATCAATATGAGAAGATGAAATACAAGACTCAAGAATGAGGTCACATGTGAGAATCCCCATGTTCAAGTGTCCAAAGTTCTCCTCAAAATCTGAACCATCACAAGAATTGTGATCATAATGTGTAGAATCATCAAATGTGAAATCATCATCATCAACAAAATCTAAAAAGGAGTATAATCAAGATGCATGATCAACCAACCCAGTCACAATGATAGCTCTAGTCTCCAAGTCTCTAATGAAAACTGAGTCAGGTGTGAACTCCACAACTCTCTTAGTTGCGCCATGTGTGATTTGATAGATAGAAAGGAGATTGTTTGTCAAGTGGGGTACACACAACACATCATTGAAGGAGTTATCCCCAATGTCAATAGATCCTTTCCCAATCACATCCATGTATGTATGATTGCCCATCAAAATCTTTGGCATGGTACAAGGCTCAAATGTAGAGAACATAGACTGCATATTCTTGTGGAAGCTTGCCTATCAAGTTGAATATCAATTGAGTATCCTTCTTCTCAATGCCACAATCTTTGAGTTGTGCCCTCAACTCATTTGCCTTAGTGACATAATCTTGTATAGTATCAAAGTTCTTGGGATCTAACATGGTGAGATCACTATCAATTTGATATCCCCTAATCTCATCAACTTGACCATACAAGTCTTGAAACTTTTGCCGAGCATCCTTTATTAGAGTACACTTCTCAATATGAAAAATGAGATCCTTTGATACATACTTTCTTAAGGTACCAATTGCCATGATATTTTTAGTGAGCCAATCTAAGTGACCAACTGGATCAACCTTAGGATCAGCGGGAGCAACAATAGTTCCATCAATGTAATGAGTGAGTCCTTTTTCCATAAGTTTACTCCATGCATCAATTTTCCAAGTAGCATAGTTATGTGGAGTTAAGAGAGGAAACTTAGAAGAACCCATAGCAGCAAAAAGGAAGGAACACAAGAGCAAAAAAGCACAAGAGACACCCCCCCAAATTCACTCAATCAAAGTACCCCCCCCCAAAGTGATAATTTTGGTACTTTATACTTAGTGCGATTACAATGAGCCACTTGCAAAACAAGGCAAAGTGGACTTATGATGCAAATTTTACAACTTCTCAAATGAGATACAAGAGACTTCAATCAATAGTGTAATGAATCTAATTGAGATTCAAGCAAATATACAAGTACCAAGAGAGCCAAAAATGACCAAAATCTGAAAGTATAATTTCTACTTACAATGGCATCAATCTGATAGCATCATGTGAAAGTAGATGAAAAAATACGTACTTTCAAAAAAAATGGCACTTGAAAAGGAGGTTGTATGACCCCAAACGAAGCCTCTAAAGTTGCAAAAACTGGGATTACTCAGGTATAGTCACCAAAAACTGCATTTTCTAAAAAATCAGTGCATCAAAATCAAAAAATTTCTTCACCACTGTGGAGAGCACAAATTCTATCCCATTTCAAAAAAAATTGCTCGAAAAAAGGAGCAAAAATGAGCAAGTTATGGCCATTTGAAGTTGAATTGCAAAATCAAAAATGCAAATGAGAGGGGCCTGCAAAATTTTTGAAAAATGCTGACATGGTGCTGATGTCAGCAATTCACTATGTTAAATTTGACGACCGTATGACTGTCGCAAAAACTTCGCCCCTGCTGACTGGGCATCCGTACTGTACGGATAGCTGACGTGGCAGATGACTGTGCAGGCCGTACCGTATGGATTTGCTGACTGGGTGAGCCATGTGGCATCTGCGTGGTGGATGACTGTGCGTATGGGCTGATGTGTCATAGTGTATGGATGTACCCATGGGCCAGTGGCCGCTTGCCACATGGCGAGCGTGGGTCCATTGGTCTGTGGTGGTTGCCAGAAAACTTTCGCCGGTGGTGTCGTCTACAGCGGTCGGCAAAAGGTGGAGACCGGTGGGAGAGCGGCGGGAGGAGTCGAGCTGTGCAGGAGGGAGCTTGGGACGGCCGAGTCCAGCAGGTGCAGAAGTTGGGCGGTGCAGGTGGAAGCGATCGGAGAGGGGAAGCGGCCCGGACGGAGATCTTGTCGGCAGCGGCGATGGGGCTTCGGCGGTAGGCAGAATACGGTGCTGGTGGAGCTGACGAGCGGCCCGGGGAAAGGCGTCGGGACCTGCAGGTACGGGCGCGTAGACCTGTGCTGCAGACCTGTAGTACGGGGTCATGGGGGGGTCTGCGGACCCCCCAAAAAATTGCCTTTTTTTTTTTTTGATATTTTTTTTTTATTTTCAATTTTTTTGATTTTTTTTTTAATTTTTGATTTTTCGAAAAAATTTCAGAAAATTAATTTTTTTTTTTTTTCGAAAAACATATAAAATTTTTGGAAATCTGTACGATTATAGCAAAATTGGTGAAAAAAATTTTCTCACCAAAATAGGCCGACTTTATAACCAAAATTCATGGAAATGACCTTCTGGACGCAATGGCGAGGTCGGATCTGGTCTAGGATGCCTCCAAAAGATGCTGCTCCTCAGACCTGCCTCTTGATGTCGCAATAATGCCTCTTCAAGACGAATCAATGAAGCCCCAATGGCTCTGATACCATGTGAGATTCTACCAAGATCAAGAGCTCAATAAAATGTACAAAATAGAGACATAATATGGGACAATAATAAACTGTATTCTCATCAATAGAAAATGATCAATAATATCAATTACATAGTTACATACAATGTAGATGAGCTTGCTTATATAGGCAAGGCTAGGGATATGTGAGCACACAAACATGACATGTGGCTCAATAAGAAACAAGGGTAGGTAAGAAATAGGTGTGGGTAGGTAGGAGAAATAATATAATAGTCCACATGAGGTGGATCACTCACTGAATGTGGAGTGTAACAACAAGAGTGGAGTGTAACAACAAAATCAACACCATAAAAGGTGGAATTTCTCCTACACACACTATCTCAATGTGACACAAACACCCAAGTGTCTCATACCCAAACTACTATGAAAATGCATTTCCTAAGTAAACTTAAGCAAGGTGTAATAATATCCAAGATGAATAATTATTTACACCAACAAAGACAAAAACAAGGGAGTTATGACAAGAAGAAGATTGGAAAATCAAGAGGTATGTTTCATTTCTTAGATTGAACCGACATCAGTAATTGAAGCTTATAAATATGAATGTTGGATGAAAGCTATGGAAGATGAATTAGATCAGATAGAAAAGAAAAATACTTGGACTTTAGTTCCCCGAACTAAAAATAAGAATGTTATTGGAACTAAATGGGTTTTTAGAAACAAACTGAATGAGGATGGACAAGTTGTAAAAAAACAAGGCTATATTGGTTTGCAAAGGATATTCTCAGAAGGAAGGAATTGATTATGGTGAAACTTTTGCACCGGTAGCTAGAATTGAAGCTGTTCGACTATATCTTGCTTATGTAGCTTATAAGAACTACAAGGTCTATCAAATGGATGTTAAGTGTGCATTTCTAAATGGAGAACTTGAAGAGGAAGTCTTTATTGAGAAAACTGATAGATTTTTACTGACAGATGACAAAAATATGATTTACAGATTAAGGAAAGTCCTATATGGATTAAAACAAGCTCCTAGAGCTTGGTATGAAAGGTTGGATTAGTATCTTTTGAAGCTTGATTTTATAAAAAGTAATGCTGATAGTAACCTATATTATAAGATCACTAATGATGATATTTTGATTATTGAAGTATTTGTTGATGATATCATTTTTGGAGGTGAAGAAAAATTATGCATAGAATTCTCTGATAATATGCAGAGTGAATTTGAAATGTCTATGACTGGAGAAATAAGATTTTTTCTAGGTTTGCAGAATACTCAGACTGACAAAGGAATCTTTATCTATCAAACTAAGTATCTAAGGGAATTGTTGAAGAATTTGGTATGGATAATTCTAAACCGGTTAGTGTATACGCATAAAATTGGTTATGAGCGATTAAATAAATATTTTATATTTATTTAATAATTATTCTTCTATTAAATAGTTAATTTGAAAAGATTAATTTATTTCATTCATTTCATGTCTTTCTATTAATTAATTTAATTGAGTTATTTTATTAATTAATTCATTTATCCCTTTCTTCTAATCAATTAATTAAATATATAATATTTAATTATTCCTCTAATCAATTAATTAAATATCAAATATTTAATTATTCCTCTAATCAATTAAATATCTAATATTTAATGATTATTCTTCTATCCTATAGTCTCACATATTAAATGATTTCTTAAATTATTTAATTATTTTCTAACTCATCTTCCATCTCCACTTCATCTTTCCTTTGCCAACTCATCCATCATGTGGATAAATTAATTTAACAAAATTAAAATAAATAAAACATTTATTAGCCACTTATCTCCAACTTCCAAAATAAATGAAATATTATGTATGTACACATATTTCTTAACCTTCTTCTATATTCTATCCAACATCCCTACATCTTAGGAAGGACTTGAGTCCACTTGTCCTATCATGCCTAAATCTTCTCCAACCATCCCTAGATTCCCTCAATCAGCAACCTAGTCAAGGTGAGATGAGTGACACTTGTCTTCTCCTTCCCCCTTTCTCTCAACCTTCACCTTTGCTCACAATTATCCAAATTTGCAGATCTGATCATGACCGTTGATCTAGGACACATCATCTTATCCTCTCAAAAGTCTATAAAAGTCTTCAAGTTAAAAATTTGAGTAAAACTTATGCATTTGTGAGTTTTTATCTTGAAGCAATTTAGCAATTTAACATTTCTCATTTAGCTTTAAAATCATTTACATTGAATATCATAGTGTCAGTTATCAATCCATTCTGCATATGTCATCATAGAAGCTACCAGTGCTTATCTGAGAGCAAATCATTTGCAACCAAGAACAGTGGAGTTAGGACACAATGAGACTTAAATCATGAAGGTAGTATTCGAAAGATGAAATTCAAGTCGACACAATTAGTACTCCTATGGTTACAATTGAAAAATTGTCAATTAAAGATGTATCCCCTCTAGTAAGATCTACAAGATATAAATCCATGATTGGTGGTTTGTTATATTTAACTCAGAATAGACCAGATATAATGAATACAATAAGTATTGTATCAAAATTTTAAAGTAACCCAAAAGAAAATCATGAAAGTACAATAAAAAGGGTATTTCAGTATTTGCAAGGAACAACTGAATATGGTTTATGGTACCCTAAAGATGATGAATTTACTTTATGTGCATATACAGATGCAAATTGGGCAGGTGATGTTGATGACCAGAAGAGAACATCCGGTGGAGCAATATTTCTTGGGAAGAAGTTGGTTTCATGGATCACTAAGAAGAAGTTGTGCATTTCTTTATCTACTATTGAAGTTGAATATGTTGTAGCCGCAACTAATTGCACTCAATTTCTATGGATGAAGCAGATGTTGAAGGACATACAAGTGAGTTGTAATGATCTGGTTGTTATTCATTGTGATAACTCTGTAGCTATTGACATATCCAAAAATCTGGTATTTCACTCCAAGACTAAGCATATATCAATCAAGTATAACTTTTTGAAGGAAAAGGTGGAAGCAAAAGAAGTCAGATTGGTTTATGTGAACACTAAAGAGTAGATAACAGACATCTTCACTAAACATTTGTCCGGGGAATCATTTGAGTATTTGAGAGACAGTTTGGGGGTTTCTACCCCTTCGGTAGAGACTTAAATGATGTAGATGTGCATCAGTTCGGTATGCATTATTAGAGCTCTATTTTGCCCCGGATTGATGAAATATTGCTACTACTCAGGGGGAGTAGTCAACTTTGAGATTTAGAGTTTTCATATTGATATCTATATCTATCTTTGGCATTGTTGTCAAAGGGGGAGGAATATATGTGAAAAACCATTGCTATTTATTTTTCAGATTGATTGAGATCCTTAGGGGGAGTTTGATAGTATTTGGTATTTTGATTCAAATTTGGCTCAGAGCTTCATTGCTATATCATTTTATGGGAGTTTGTTGACTTGTTTGGAATTTTCTTGGCACTTGGATGTTTGTCACATCTAGCATTGCCATCAATGCCAAAGGGGGATATTGTTGGCCATATGCTGGAATTGATTGTGTTGCATTGATATCAACACTTGATGTTATGGTTGTTTACCATCTTCTGGTAGAAGGATTGGATTGGGAAGATAATCGGTTGATTGTCACTGGTATGATCTGGATGATGAAATGAGTTTGTATGGATGGTTCATATGCTTTTGAAGTATGTTTCAGTTAGTTGGTATTGACTTAATGATCGGATGCTATCTTATGTTCTAGTAAGCCTTCTTTATAGGTCTGGTAAGGGTTTCATCGATAAAGATTTATTGAAGATATTTGATGTAATGCATTTAAGTGGTGTTGGTGTAGCTTCAAGAAGAGATTTAGGATGCTGATGGTGATTGTGTTCATGCATCGACTGATTGGTGTCATTTCTTTTTCGTGTGTGGAGCTAATTTGGGTATGGTGCTATCTAGGTTATGGACCAGTTTTCACGTAACGTGTTGGTGGATCCTCTGATGCGCTTCAAGGATGTTTTATTGATTGGATGGTGTTTGTTTGGCCTTAGGTCAACATGTGTTATGATTTCATTTTAGGATTATGGAATGGATCTATTAAATTATCATTTGGGTGGCCGACCTAACTGGTTAGGTTTCGGATTGGTATAAATATATGTAAGATCTCATTGTAGATCATGTATGTATGTATGGGCAAGGAGTGAATAATGTGATAATCATTTGTGCAGAGGATTTGGTCAATCATAGGTGATCGAGTTGGGCTTATGTAAGAGGTTTTAGACCTCCGGTATTGAGCTTAACAAAAACTATAATCTGGCATGTTTGATGCTATCACAGATAATTCTTCTTTTTGGATTGTTGTCCAAATATATTGAGGTGATTGGCCTCTTCTATAGTCAGCAAGACTCCATGGTGATGAGCAGTGTGTTCTAGGCAGTCTGCCTTTCTGTATGTGTAGGCCCCTATTGTAATCATATAATTTATGTAGAAGTATCATCTGACTGTGGGTAGGGTTTCCCATCATGGTTTTTCCCTTTACTAGGTTTTCCATGTACAAATCATGGTGTTATGTGTTATGGTCGCATGGTATTGATTCTCTAGTTTTCAATTATACTTTAATGCTTTATTAGTTATTTTGGTATAAGGTTTTAAGTGCTTTAATTCACATCATATGTTAACAACTTATTCACCCCCCCTTAGTTGTTCACTGGTTATCCTAACAATAATCTCACTCACACCTCTTGTTGCCTGAGTTCTTTTCTTAAACCAATGACTTCTTCTTAATGGCAATTCTTGTGTGGTTGTAGGAGGTTTTGCAACACAAAAACCCTCCTTCATTTTTTTTCTTTTTAGCTGCAGGAGGACTCTGCACTTCTTGAGGTCGTTCCATGGTTTCTTCCCCTGCATCACCTTTTTCTTTTTCTTTACCTTTACTTTTATAAAATGCAGCCCCACTTTGAGTTTGAGGGGAGGGCTGCTCAACACTTGGCTCAATTACTGTTCCTTCCAAGCCAGACAAAGATTCCTTGACAATAGGAGGTTCGACTACCACCTAAACCCTAGGAGACGAGCCTTCTCCGATATTTTCTTCTTGAACTGTAATTTCTTTTGCAACAGGAATGTCGCCTTCTCTAAATTGCCTGATATCTTCAAAATCTCCCCATGACATCTATGTGACATCTCTAAGAGAATTTTCTACCTATAATTTGATTAATCCATGATGACTAACAGAATGGGTACTACCCTTCTATTTCTCCTTTGCACTAAAATAGAGATAAAATGATACAAGACTGGAATATTCATCCTTCGGCCATCCCTCAGATAAATCAATAATTTGAAATGAATAGAATGCAAATTGGAGTACTTACCATCACATGTTATATATTTGTTTGCATGAAATGCAACCTGCAGCCATTCTCCTGGAAGAGATATCCACTTAGTTCCTTTCTTGTCCATGCTAAGAGGTCCATCAGCTGGGTGAGTGAACTCTGCCCTTGGACTTCTTGCATCTTTTGCCTCAAGAAAGAGTTCTCCATCTTGTGGCAACCCAGTGACTTTGGCTATTCTATTCTCTATGGCTATAACCCATAAACCTTTGACAGAAGCCTCCCCTTCACTGAATGTGTGCATAAATTCCTACGTAATATCCTCATTAAAATCTGTCAATTTTAAAATATAATCGATCCACCCATAGGTCCGGAAATAATGTTCACATTGGTTGTCCTGTAGGAAAGTGTCATAAGTCACTGGTTCATGATGGATAGGTGCTCCTCCCATGGCTAACTTGACAATCAAAAATTTCACCATAGCAAAATGAAAAGCTGAAATATCATGCGAGATTTGAAAATTCATGCCCAGTAACCTTTTATTTTTTCTTCAATACCTTTCATCAACTATGGCGACAGAAAAGGTATACTCACTCATGCTACAGGCTTTCACATCAGTACTAACTCATTCAAAAATGATTTCAAGTAAATTAAAACACATCATGGACAAGGACACATCATTATGCGGTCATAAATAGAACCATAAAACACCACCTCCCAAATTAAGATGACACATGTCCACACAGGCAAAAAAGAATAGAGGGAAGGGAATGTGGATTATGTGAATCATATCAGGTAATCATCATAATGAAAGTATAAATGCATAACTAAAGAAAAATAAATAATATGCATACCAACAGTCATGCTAATGAATGCTACAATCAAATGATTATTTATTCATAATATGAGATGAGGTGATGTGAAGTGGCTGATGTGGCAGAAATAGAGATGAAATGAAATGAGGTGGATGAGAAAATTTATTAACGGAGAATGATATTTCCATAAAATATGGAAATGTTTATTATGAATGCATGCAAAAGAAATTTTAAGACTCTGGGCCGAGAAGGCCCCCTGCAGACGTTGCAGGAACTGTGGTATGCACTTGGTTGTCAAATTGCTACAGGAAGTATTCTTTTGTAGCAAGCTTATGATAAATATGTAGTTAATGTCCATTGACCAAAATTTTGAATCTGACTGGGTCTATTGTTGCCAATCGAATTGCTCCATTTTGAAAAAATTCAACAATCTCATATGGGCCCAACCAACGTGTCTGCAACTTCCCCATTGTATCCTTATATCTGGAATCATATAAAAATGCCCAATATCCATATTTAAATTTTCTCTCCTTGATATATTTATCATTTCATTTAGAATGTTTATGTTGAATAATTTCTGTATGCTGGACAACCATATTTCTCAGTTCATCTAGAGCATTCAATTGCATGATGTGGTCTTTTTGTGCTTCTGATAGAGTCATGTTCAATTGCAGAGTTCTCCTTAGAGTTTTATGCTCAAACTCAATGGGCATCATGGTTATTTTTCTATACACCATTTCAAAAGGTGTAAAACAATTTGTTGTCTTCCATGTTGTTCTGTATGCCCAAATGGCTTCAGGAAGTCTATTTGACCAATCTTTCTTATAAAGAGCTACTGTCTTGTTGAGAATAGCTTCTAAATCCCTATTTTTAACCTCTACTTGACCATTTGCCTGAGGACGGTATGGAGTAGACTTCCCGTGTCTGATATTATATTCATTAACCAATGCTACAATTAATGTGGAAGTAAATTGTGGTCCTTGATTTGAAACAATCTCTCTTGGTACTTCATATCTTGTAGATATTTTCTCATAGAAAAATTCAGCTACCTTATTATCTCTTGCATGTGTCATTTATCGTGCTTCCACCCATTTTGTAACATAATCAATGCATACTAGAATATTGGATTTCCCATTGGAAGTAGGATCAATTGGTCCCATTCGTTGACATCTATCACATTTTTTAGTATATTGAGCTACATCTTTATGAAAAGTTGGCCAATAATATCCTGTGTTAAGGATTTTAAGTGTTGTTCTTTTATTAGCAAAATTTCCTCCACATGGCTCATCATGACATGCATGAAGAATATCATATGTTTCATCCTCTCAGACACACCTTCTTAAGACTTGGTCAGATCTAGTGTAAAATAAACAATCAACAATCCAAGAGAAATTAAAACTTTTATCAACTAGCAACCTTCTTTCTTTAGGAGAAAAATGAGAAGGTATCTTATTAGCAGCTAAATAATTTGCAATATCAACATACCAGGGAGTGTGAGCTTTTATCAAGAACAAATGTTCATCTGGAAAAACATCATCTATTGCTTCAAGATTGTCCTGCAATTGGAGCCTAAAAAGATAATATGCAACTACATTAGCTTTACCTGTCTTATCAACAATTGTAATATAAAATTTCTGCATCAATAGTAACCATCGAGCTAATCTTCTTGTGATTCAAGTCTTGTTCATAAGATATCTTAATGTTGTATGATCAATATGCACATATATTTGATATCCTATGATAAAATGCTTGAACTTGTTAAGTGCATATATTTACTGCCAACATCTCCTTTTCTGTGATAGTATAATTAAGCATAGGTCCCAGCATATTTTTGCTGATGAAATAAATTGCATTCTCTAATTTATCCATCTTATGGCCCAAAACTACTCCTATAGCATAATTTGATGCATCTGTGTGAATATGAAAAGGCAATGACCAGTTCAGACCCTTGAGAACTGGTGCTTGAGTCAATGCATCTTTGAGCTTCAAGAAAGCTTCATGGCATGAGGAATTCCAATCAAACTCCATATCTTTAGTAAAAAGACAATATAAAGGTCTTGCAATTTTACTAAAATCCTTAATAAACCTTCGATAATATCCAACATAACCAAGGAAACTTCTAACATCCTTTTGCTTTGTGGGAACATGAAGGTTTTGAATGACTTCAATTTTGGCTGGGTCAACCTGTATTCCAGTTATAGAAATATGATGCCCAAGAACTATGCCGAACTGCATCATCATAAAGCATTTTTCACTGTTCAAGGATAAGTTGTAATCTTCACAGCTCTGTAAAACTTTCTTTAAATTCCCCAATGCATCTTCAAATTCTAAACCATAAGTGGTAAAATCATCCATATAGATCTCCATGGTATCCTAGGAAATGTCTAAAAATATGCTTATGATTGCTCTTTGAAAAGTAGCTGGAGCATTACATAACCCAAAGGGAAGAACATACTATGCATACGTTCCCCAAGGGCAAGTAAATATTTTATTTTCCTGATCCTTAGGAGAAATTTGAATCTGGTTGTAGCCACCGAATCCATTCAAGAATGAAAAGTATTGCTTCCCTGCCAAAGAATCTAATACTTGATCCACAAATGGTAATGGAAAATGATCTTTCCTAGTTGTTGAGTTCAAAGATCTATAATCTACACATACCCGCCATTTACTTCCTTTCTTTGGAACTATGACTAGAGGCGACACCCACTGACTATCTGATATAGGATAGATAAATCCCGCATTTAACAATTTATGTAGTTCCTCTTTAACTATCTCCCTTAATGCAGGATTGATTCTTCTTTGTGGTTGTCTGATCGGTCTGCAAACTTCTTTGATATAAATGCGGTGTGTACAATTTGTAGGATCTATTCCTTTCATGTCTTTTTAATCCCATGCAAAAGCGTGTTGATGACATATAAGCAAATCAACTAGAGTTAGCTTTTGAGTTTCTATGAGTTGATTATTGATATTCAAACATTTATTTGGATCAACTTCCACCTTGATAGTAAGATCGATCTGAGCTGCTTTAGAAAGATAAGAAGTACAGACTTCCTAAGGCAACAAAGTATGCAATATGTCAGTGGCTGCAAGAAAATCCGATGTTGTAATACTTGATGTTAGCTCCTACGATTGCTGCTCCAGACTATACCAATTTTTCAGAATATTAGAAAGGACATAATCGTCATCTTGAAGTCATATAAATGATTCTTTATTAATCATCATAAGATGACTGACAAAGTTGATTTCCCCTTCTAATTCCTCCCCCACGTCAGGCCAAACAACTTGTTCTTGATCAAGTTGAGGTTGAGTAGGTGAATACAAAGCAAGAGTTTTAGTTGAATTTCCATCAAAAATAGTCATGTCCCCTGATCAACATTGAACATATGCATCAGTTGTAGCAAGCCAAGGTCTCCCTAAGATGACTAGATATCCCCCCAATGTAGCTTTAGGAGATAAGATCATGAAATTTGTCAGATATTCCTAGAAATCTAGAGTAACCACAACATCTTCAATCATACCATTAGGTCAAATTGTAGAACTATCAGCAAGTTGTAGGAACGTAGGAGTAGTCCTGAGACTGGTTATGTTAAGTTTTTTCATAATGTCCTTTGTCATTACATTGATTTTTTCTCCCATATCTACTAATGCATTCTTTATCTAAGTGCCATTGATGACTATTTTCACAGTAGGACTACCAAGGTCAGAATATTTAGCTATTGAGACCTTGCCCAACATAATATTAGCCAATAGACCCATTACATGCACTGTTTGTGGATCCTTTTTCTTCCTACCAGGTTTCTTTAAGCATGCTTCTATAATTGCTTTACCATAGATAGGGACATCCTTAATAGCCTAAAATAATGGAATTTTAACACATATGTGTTTCAGGTGATCAATAATATCAAAATTTATATCCTCTTGTTGATGAATCTCTTTAGCTTGCAAACTTTGAGGAAATGGGGGTATTTCATGATTCTGAGGAATTTGGGTTGCTGGACTAATATTTTCTTTTCCTTTTGTACTTGAATTATAACTGAGGGGGATAGGTTAGGCAAACTTGTCCCAGATCTAAGGTGAATGTCACTTATAATAAGAGAATATGTTGGGTATTGATTAGGATCAGTTGAATAAACTTGTTGTTTTTGCTGGGGTTTTCTATTAGGATTTGGAATGGGTTGAGTGGGCAACTGTGTGTGTTTAGGTGGAATAGTATTAGTAGCAAGAGGCAACATTATAGTAGGCTGTTGAGGCTATTGCAGAGGTTGCTAATACCTAGAAGACTAATTTGACCATTGCTGACTTCCTCTCTATTGAGGAGTAGGTTGCCAATTCCCTTGGAATGGTTGCCATGGTCCCTGAGATTGAGACCAATTTCCTTGTCGTTGTTGCCACTGTGCAGATTGATTGGCAAAATTTTGCCCTTGGCCTTAAGGGTTATACAAAATTTGATAATTTCCAAAATTTTGAGCATATGGAGGTTGCCACTGATTATTTTGTGCATAGGAATTTCTATTATAACCAGAAAAAGAAAGTGAATCAGGAGGTATACCTTGTCTTGGAAAATTTGGCCTTCTTTGAGCAACATAAAATATTTTTTCATCATCTCCATGTATTGGCTTGAAATCAGGATCATCAAGATTTGCGACCATCTTACATCTATAGTCTATCTTCTTCTGCTTACAATGTGGACAAAATTCTGCAAGCGTTTCCTTAGCTTCCTCGTGCTTCTTCTTAGCTTTAAGCGTGTCTAACTGAGTAGCCATATTGTTTATGATAACCTATTTAAAATATTTCAAAAGATGATTGAGGTCCATTCATGACACTCCATTACTGGATGTTGATGAAGACACTCTCGACTTGAAACACCTATAATAATTTTGAAAAATTTGGTCAATGTCATTCTATGTTGATTGAGTTATATCACCACCTCTTATAAGGTCTAAAGCATCCATGCATTCATCACTGATCCCTGTCAAAAATATCAACTTAAGAGAGTCTTCATTTAAAGTACTATGCTTGGACTTCTTAACATTGAATATAAATCTCTCCAGATAATCTTCTAGACTCTCATCCTCCCTTTGTGTCATTCTAAAGATATCATCCCCATGGCGGTCAGTTCCCCGACAATAATATTTATATTTCACAAGAAGCAACTGTTTCATCTCATCCCATATATTGATTGTACTACTCCTTATACTCATAAACCATCTCAAAGCTTATTCTTTTAAAGTGGCAGGGAATATTTTAAGTCTATGGGTATCTATAGTATAGTCATAAATCCTATAGAGGACATCAAATTTAAACAAGAAAGTATTGAGGTTGTGTGTCACCTATCTATAAAATTTAGGTAGAGAAGAAGCTAGAACGTTCTTGAGGTTAGCATTATCATGCAAATTAGAAATGAGAAACTCAAATGTTGGGTTCACAGGTGGAGGTGGGTTATTCCCACCGGGGGTGGATTTCCTTTTATTGGTCTTTGAGGAGTAGTTACTAGACAAGGGTCCTCTTTAGGTGGTCCAAAGAGGAAATGAAGGCTATTCTTAGAAAGGTCAAATGCAAGATGGTTCAAATTATTTGGGGCTTGATAAAGTGGAGCAAAAGGGTTTAGATCTAGTGCTTCATATGAATTGAGTCTTGTATGATCATGATGGCTAAGAAGGAATCTACCTTGAGCATCTCTTCTTTGTCTATGCATGTAGATTCATGAAAATTTCTTAAACAAATTGAACTATCAAAACCAACTATACTGAAAACTTAAAAATTCATGACTATGACAGGTTCTTAGTTTGACACCATCCTTGACAACGATGCCAAAAATGTTTGCCTAGCCAATTAGAACAATAACTAGACTTAGAGTCCTAAATCAAAGATTGGTCATCCATTCTGAGTAGCTATCATTTCAATGACTGAGGTTCATTTACTTGTCAACCTAGGGATGTATTACTTGAAATGGTCTTGCATTGTATATGCACTAAGTTCCGGTAAGAATCATTTTGCACTATTGCAACAACTAAGTCTATCTAAAATAAACAAGCGAAAATATGACAACTGAATGGCTACAGGAAATATTAACATTGAGGGAAGATTCTAACTAAACAACTGTTAACTAAGTTCAAAGCTAACAAACATGAATTACTCTGTCTGCTTTGGCTGCAAGAACAATCACAAGATCGAGTTCTAGTGGTTATAGGAATAGTTAGTTGCTAGAACATCTACTACAATAAAAGAAAACTTAATCTAACAATCACACATGAATACTCACCAAGTAGCCACCCTTGGATGAGTGTATCCAAACTTTAAAATGATTCTATATGCTCATAATAACATAGCCTTTATTCATTATTTCCAAAAGTTGATACAATGCATAAAATAAGAGAAATGCTTATAATTATGGAAAACGTCGTCTAACCTCTGTGAAGAGGTGCAGGTCTTTATTTATAAGAAATTTATAACAAACTTTCAACTACTTAGATCATGCCCATGAAATTAGGCAGAAAATTTATTACAGGAAGAAGAAGAAGTCAATCCACAAAGAACGTGGGACTTTACTAACACACAACCAAGACTATAGCATGGCAGTTTTTACTAGATTGATGCTTGCTAGAGATAACAATAAATGAGTCTGGTACTGCCTCACTATTCCTTTGCCTCTTCACTCAAATACCATATTCTTCACTATTTTAAATTCTCAACCACCCGAAATGTCTCCAACTGTTTGCATGGCATGATTCTCCATCTGACTTAACACAACCGCTTCTATAGCAGCTTATTTACTCTTGCATTAAAGGTTTTTTTTTGTATTAAGTATCATAGAATCACAAAGCTCATTTTTTGCTCATTCAAGCATCCACGTTACAAACTTATTACAAATATCAGCTCCTTTCGAGCAAACTTATTACAAATACTAGCTCCTTTCGAGCACCAAACTAGAAACAACATTTGGAAGACCAAGGGTCACAACTTAGAAATCCACTTTAAACAACAATGGAAGACCAAGGGTCACAAATTAGAATTCTACACAAAGGTGTCCCTCATGGGAGTTGAACTTGGGTCTTCACATTGAGAACTCAATGGTTTAACCAACTAATCTCAACCCCATGGACTGCATTAAAGGTTAGAAAATACAAGCATATATTTATATATTAATTTTCATTAATCACAACATTTATACATCCACACATGATATTACCATAATAATCCACATAGCTATAGGAATACTAAGTCAAAACAATACAGTGTTTAGCGGGTTTGGCTATCATTCCGAAAGCACGTAATCAAAACTCTGATACATCAGATGACCTTAACATTGTCCCAATATGCAACTTAAAACATAGGAAAAACTTATAAGTCATATAAATAAAAGAGCTATTATTTTAGCTCATTAGGTCCCTTGACATGATATCTTTGAATGTAGCTGCATTATTTAAGTGAATATGATATGCGAGTTTTGGATGCAATTTATCGATGAATATTGGAACCAGTTGAGTGTTGGGTACTGTATAAGGGAGAGGACTAGCAAGGGCTCTCCATCTTTGAATATAATCCAAAAGACTCTCACCTCCTTTCTATTTAGCTTGACAAAGATCAACCATGTAAATATCGTGCTTTCCACATTGTAATGGTAATGGGCCGCAAATCTCTCTAATAAGTATGCAAATGTATTGATGACACTAAATGGTAACTTGGAAAACCATTCTAGAGATGGACCACTAAGACTCTCAGGAAATATTCATAGGAGATAATTATCACAATATGCAACTTCTTGACAAGCCATGTAGAATTCCTTGATGTGATGACATAGATCACCTTTCGCCTTGTATCTATCAAATTTTGGCATTTCAAAATGTTTGGGGAATGGTATTGATATTACTGATTTATTAAATGGATATGGAAAAATCTCTTAAAATTTAAAAACTTTCTCAGAATTACTATCTTGTAAATTTTTGAGAGCTTCTTTCATTTCTTCCCATTTAGCATTAACTCAAAACGGTTTAGGAGATGGTGTTATTGGTTGATAAAGCAGTGTTTGATATGCCATTTGAGATGGATGAACATAGCTTGGTTGTTCTTTTGGCTTAGGAATTTCTAGAAGAATTTATTAGGTTAATGATGGATTAGGAAGATGATTTGTAGGAATCATGTGGGTTAACTAATTAATTGAAATTAATTAGCTAAGGGGAGGATTTGAGAAGATTTAATTTTTAGAAGAATAAATAGAGGAGTTGATTTATTAAATAAACCAATCACATACTATATTGATAATATTAATTATAATTAATTAATATTGAGGAGAATTAGAATTGGCATAATTGATTAAAATTAATTATGTGAGATATTAAAAATAATTAAAATAATTATTTTTAAGTGTCTATAGAATGTATTGTTGTTGATGCTACACATTTTGAGGTTGTTGAATTTGAGTAACACTACCTTGCAGATAAATACCTCCAACATGGCTTGGATGAGATACATTAGGTTGTGGCGTACTATAAGATAGACAATTTTGATGAATAGCACCTGAAAATTGTTGCAGGTTTGGAACAATGTAAGATGAAGTGGGTGCTTGCAAGTAACTAAATTGTGGTTGTGAGACAATAGGTGGAATAATCACTTGAGGTTGATGTTGAGGTGTATTAGCAATCTGGGGCATAAACTATACAAGTGGAGACATAGATGATGTTGGTGCAATATAACTCATGCTCCCAGTCATGACCTGCATACTAGCTAGTGGAGGAGAACTTGGCATTCCTGTGGTCTACCGTGGTGTTTGTGTAGAAGATAAGTTTAATGGTCTCATGACTGGACTAATGAAAGGAATCATATGCAGTATGCCAGAAGTCATGGGCATTTGAACAACCATGGGCATTGAAGTAGTAAGTTGTATAGATGGTACATTAGTGGGTACATTGTAGATGATTCCTCCTAAGGCCAGAGATGGAATAAGACCCGTTGAAGCATCGTAAAAAGTTTGATAATGTCTTGTCACCATGTCCAAAGGTGGTAATTTTATAGATGTGAATGGGATATTTTGCCATGGTAGTGTTATCGAAGCTTGGACTGAAAGTGGTCCTGACAAGGGTTGTGGTGAAGATACTTTTTGTTCAAATGACCCTTCAGGATTAGTAGTTGCAAGTGTATTAGGTGATGCAATGGTCATGCCTTGGGCAAGGATATTAGCAAATATTAGATGTTTGTGTTTTTCAATGATTTCATCGACCATTTGGGCATTGTCTAGATTTGAAAGAAATTGATTGACAAGATTAACTGGAACATCACTCTCATCTGGTTGATTAACTGTGGTTTCTTTAGTGACAACTAGATTAAGTGGATCAAAATTAGTAGGGACACTTTTTGGTATAGTGGGATTAGTACCCAAATTGGGATTCAGTTGTGGATCAGATGTCCCTACTCCTAACTGAGATGATTTTTGTTTCATCGCTTGTCTAGACTGAGATTGAGTGGTGATGTGCATGAACTAAGCTAAAGTCAAAGATTTGGATTAACTGATTGATTGACAAAAGGATGAACAAGATGATCGATTAGGGTGATTTGATAATCAAATCACAAATGGATAAGTCTAATTTAAATGACAACTTCAAAGCTACTCAAGAGGATACACTCGAGCAACAAGATGAATTGTGGACTAGACCTCTGGTTTGAAGTAACAAGACCACAAGGATGTAAACTAAGCTCTAAACTCAATATAGTTAAAAGAGCTAGTGATAATAGCTGCTAAAAATGGGATGTTGATTTCCAATTTAGGATGTTGATTTCCAATTTAGGTGACAAAAAGATCAACTCTTGATTTGATTTGGTGAACTTGGAAAAGTTTGATGATTGGATTAAAAGATTTGATTTAACTGAAAGATCAATCCCTGACTTTAGGAACAAAGTATGACAATGATCAGATGGTGATAATACAAGCTAACAAAGGATGTAAACTGATGATGGTAACGATGCAAAATCAAAATGATGAAAAATATGGTGATTCAAAACTAAGGTGATAAAATTGACTATGCAAATCAAGACTCTGGTAGATGATAATGATGATGATAAATAGATTTGACACCAAGCTTGGGAAACAACAGGCCCAACTGAAGACAAAACTCTGATAGTACAATGAGACAATAAGGACCAAACCCGACGAAGGACGAGAATAATGAAGGCCAAGTGAAATGTGATGTTTGACAACTTAAACTAATTTTGGCAAAAGATTGTTTGGTGACACAAACACAACAAGAACACAAGTATGATAAATGCATTAACAATCATGTACTTCCTAGGCTAGAAAAGGACAATACTTGTTGGATCCCACTTCGAAAATTAATTCATAGCCAAACTTATTCATATAAAATATCATAAAAGTCTAGTGACACTATCTCCCCTCCACAGAACACACTTCTCGGGCACACCAGACTTTGAATTCCTAAAGATCCAAAAATCTCAAAGAATTTGATATCTCAAAAATGAACTGCAAGATTGTGGGCGACTTTATAGGTTCAACTCCTGTGCCAACAAATAGAAGGTTTTTTCGAAACTAAAACAAATTTGGTTCATAGTGGGGTTACTTTAGAGGTAATTTGGTGGTTATACATGCAATGGAAAACTCATTTAAGGGATATCCCAGCCTGTAGAACACAAGTTTTGATGCATTCGCCACTCTAGAACCAGGGGATTTTGACTTTTGTCAAGATCGCGAAGGTATTTGTGTGTAGATAATGAGGGAAACCATTGGTATAACACAACAACACCAGTTGATTATGGCTTTCTCCAAACTCATGAATATTTATATAGCAGACCGAAAGAGTACCACTTGGGTCATTCCCTCTCACCTGACCTTATTGGCTAATTGGGAGGTAGGCCCTTCTACCTAAAAGAAGTAAATCGAACGTCACTAACACTTTTATCTTGCACCTAGGACCATAAGAGCCAGGGGAGAGGATAGTGTGTGTTAGCAGTAGGTTCGCTCACACGCACAAGTGTGCCAAACACCAAAGACACTGATTCATTTTAAGCACCAATTCAATGATTGTTTACTCTAAAAAGAAAACACTATCCTAATCTACCTCTGCAAGTAAGTAATTAGTATTTTAAGGTATTATTTATGTCTTTGACCAATGAAAACACCTTTTTTGCACTCCCCTTTGCCATATGCTGCAGTGAGATTATTAGTAACACAGAGAAACCCCAAGTGTAGTGACAGATCCAAAATAGAACATCATTAGAATAACCAATTGAATACAAAATAGTACCTAAACTAATGCAAAATACTCATTATACTCATGCAAAATACTGCACATACAAATGTGAAATACTACACATACTTATGAAAAATATTCTACATACTTATGCAAGATACTGAACATACTTATGCAAAATACTGCACATAATTATGTGAAATAATGAACATACTTATGTGAAATATTGAACATACTTATGCAAAATACTAAACATACTTATGGAAAATACTAGACATACTTATGCAAAACAATTTCTATGTAAAACTTGCGAATCAGGTACTGCAAACAAATGGATTAGTTTTTTCATAGATCATGGCTAGAATTATAATCACGTTCTTAGAAGCATGCTTTATTTTTGTATGTAGGCTAGGACTCATTGTCGGTATTGAAAATACTTGATTTGTTCTTCCGATTCGTTAATCAGTTGTTTTTCTTTTAAGATCCTAACATGTTTCTATAGCCGTATATGTTCTGCTAGTTGCTAAGATTTTGCACGCTTAATCTTAACACAAGTCATATGGTTAAAACATTGCAAACTTATCAACCTGCTTCATTCAAATTAATTTCTTAAAAATAGTAGCAAATTAGCATCGGAAATTGATAGGCTACCCCAAAAACAACAAAACCAACTTATAAACCTTACCCACTTTTACCTTTCCCTTATAACAAACACTGAACATGCTCATGCAAAACACCAACTGGATGAATGCGACACACTGACAGAGTGGATGCAAATCACTATTAAGGCGGATGTGAAATACTGATGATACACATGTGAAATCCAAGTCATTGATGCAAAAAGTTGTATTTGATCCTGCAAATGGAATGTTTCTTATCTCCAAGCATCACAACAACAAAAGATTAAAATGACCCATGGAGTGGGTCCCACCAGGCGTACCAAAAATGTGCGAAAAATTGTGAATGTAACCTAGAGAGACTGAAAGGATGAACTAAACAATCAACAAACACATATTTCAACCACACTCAAGATTAGGACATTAAGAATGAAGAAAACTTAGATAAACAAAATAGAAACAATTAAATTGCAGACTCTAGATTATCCTTCAATCTTATAGTCTCCCCTGATTTGATGTGTTCTTGCTGAATGATAGATACTTGATTCTTCTACATGATAGTGAATGCAAGATGGGAACTAAGCTAATATGTGATGCAAAATGCTATGCTAAATGGATGTGGATGAGTAAAAGATGATAAATTTTTATGCATTATGAGGTTATGAAAATAAAAATGGATGAACAATTCTGCATTATGTAAGTATGAAAATGAAAGTGGATGAACAATGAAGGAAAATGGGGGGTTTAAATAGGCTAGAGGGAGAGATGGAGAGGGATGAGAGGAAGACATGTGTCCCTGAGAATGGCATGTGTCCTTAAGAAGGACATGTATCCCTGAGGACACATGCCCATTTGGAAGTGAAAAACCCAATTTGGAAGGTTCTATTCCAAAAGAGATTATAAAATAGTGATATTCTCATGGTTTAGGAAATTTGAGATATTTTCCCAAATTTTAGGAAATTTGGTTCCCTTCCAAAATGAGGAGATTTCCATGACATGATATTTGGGATATTTTCCTCAAATTTGAGGAAATGGTTCCTCCAAAAATGAGGATATTTCCATGGTTTAAGATATATGGGATATTTTCCCCAAATTTTAGGAAATGGTTCCTCCAAAAATGAGGATATTTCCATGGTTTAAGATATTTGGGATATTTTCTCCAAATTTTAGGAAATGCAATATATAATGAGGGACAAGGGATAGGGTTGACTAAACCCTTGGTTAGATAAGTGGGTTAGGCTAGATGAAGGGTTAGAGTTAGGAGAAATGTGGTGAAATAGATTAATTAATTTAATTAATTAATTCTATGAGGGAATATTAGGAGGAAAGGACAAAAGTGAATTAAATAATCAAATTAGGCATTTGATTTATTTAATAGAAGAAAAGGGTCAAATTGAATTAATTAAATGATTTATTATTGTCAAATAATTAGTTAAAGGAGGACCATCGTTTAATTAATAAGATTAATTAGCTAGAAGGAGGGAACATTAAATAAATAATATGTAATTATTTAATTAAAGGTACACTTAGGATAGCTAAATTTAATTAATTACATTAATCAAATTTAGGTGTGCACACTAACAAATACTAACAAAATTGGGCAGATGATGAAGTTGGATGAGAACTTGGTTGCAGAGGTTACAGAGTTGTTGATGGAGGGTGCCAAATTCTTCAAGGACAAAATTCTTTTAGACAATGTGGTGAAAATGTTTCCTAAGGATGATGATGAAAAGGAGAGGCTAGTCAAGTGAGACAAAAATTACTTCGTTCCCAACCAGATAAAATTTTTTTGGCATAAAATGTTGAAAGTGATAATGGAATTTGTTATGGTTGATGGGAGGTTTAGTAAAGTCTATAGCTACCATTTTGTGTTACTCAATAATTTTAGATATGGGAATAAGGTTTCTATTCCTTATTATTTGGTTTCATCCTTAAATGATTGTCTGCCTGACCACATTAAGAACCCTAAGTTGATCCCTTTGGCTCATCAAGGATTAATCCTTTTAATTTATGATCATTTTGAAGCCAGGGTTAACATGGTGCAAACCAGAGTGGAAGATAAAGAAGGGGATCATACCCCTAATGATGGTTATGATGACTCTGATTTTGAGGTTAAGGCCATCGCCTCTACCCCCCATAAGAAGAGGGTCCTCAAGAAGAACAATGATGTTTCATTGGGGGAGGATACCTCTAGTTATAAGGTGAACTCCACGAGGAAGGGTAAGAAGATAATTTTATCTGATTTTGATATAGGGGATGAGATGCCTCCTCTAAATTCTAAAAATCAGGTCTCGGAACATATGGACTTGGATTCCCAGGATTTACGAGATAAGCCTGAATCAATGCTCGATATTTTGGGTACTGCTAGAAGCTCCTCAGTTGATCTATATTTTTTCCATTGTTGGGTGTTCCATGAAATTAAGACTCTACATCTTAAGAAGAGAACTACCTTAGCTAAGTTGGAAGGGGTTGAAGGGATTGTGGAGAAAGAGGGTTAGGTGAGAATAATGAAAAAGGGGGAAGGATGTGCTTCTGAGAGAAAGGAGGGTGCCATGTGGAAAGAAGATGAAAATAGAATGATGCTGGAGTACCTAAATAAAAATGGGTAGGCTATTAAGATTTTTAAGGAAAGATATGATGAAAAGTTTGGGGAGATTAACCTAAAAATGGAGAAAATTGAGGTTGCACTCAAGAAGATAATGGAGAATAGTGCGGCTATGCTGATAGTGTATGCTTCCAATATGTCGGCGATGGTGGCTATATTGGAGAAGATGCATAATGATAGGAAATTTGTGGATCTAGAGAAGGATGTTGGGGTTTCGAGCTCCAAGGATTTCCCTCGCACTTTGAGGAGGACTAGACAAAGCACCAAGGCTGCAAAGGCCACTTTACCTCAGGATCTTCTCAACCTCAAGGAAGCTACGAAGACCATGATGATGTTCGAGAAAGAGGCTACTGATGGCCTCAATATTTTCATGTAAGTGGTCTTAGTATCATTTTGTTGTTGTGCTCGCCAGCACCTCACTAGCTTTTTGCTGGTATTTTCTTTGGCTGTTGTGTCTCTGTTGTCTTTATTTGTTGCAACCTATTTTGTTTCTTTGTTGAAAGTCTTGGTCTAGTTGTTTTCATGCTCTATCTTTGGCTTCTGATGTACAAGGTTTTGGGTCCCCTCAAAATCTATTTTTGCTTAATAAAAAAACAAATACCATAATCAATATTATTAAGGGTGATCATCTCATTACATGAAATATACTAGAAGAATATCCAATCAACTTCTTACAAGAATGCATTACCATTTTACATCAAGATACATACTCTTGATTTTACAAATATGACTATTGTTGTCACAAAATTTTGCACCCTTTTTGAACACTAGTGCTCAACAACCTTCTAAAACATGGAAACAACCTCCAAGTGTGGGACCTTGCGTATGTGAGGTTGAGTCTCTAGACAAGGCCAACTTTCTTATCACTCAAGGTGCAGTGTTGGACCAACCCAACACTTAGAATTCCTATTCTAATGATTTGAGGAGAAAAGGGGAGAAGGAATGTTGAAAGGGAAAAGAGGTGATGCACCTAGATTGAAATATGTTTCTTCTCCTACCTGTGAATGCACAAGACATCAATGAACCACCCAAAGATATACACAAATCTCAATGTTAGCAAGTATCTTCAAGAGAAAATGGGAAGGTTGGAACCTATCTGAAGGCTGAGAGGGACTGAGAAATATCCATAGACAACATACATAGGCAATGATTAACACAAACTAAAATTTGAAGACAAAAGAAAGAAAGATTGCAGAATAAGAGGTGCACAACATAGTGTATTCGACAACAAAATAAGGTAAGAATAGATGATCTATTAACATGAAGGCAAGCGATTTATAGTTGCAGAAAATATAAAAAAATCTATAAGAGAAAAGAGAGAAGAACCCTTAGAAGGAGTTACAAAAATTTTCTTTATAGGCCAGGCATAACCCAGATGGAACGCTAGGTTCAGAAACCCTAACTAGCTAGGGTTAGGTTACAAAAATGAGAGGATCAGATTAGACAGATTGATCCAATGATTGCATATCTGAAAATATCTCCCAGAATTGGGAAATAGTAACAATCCTTGAAAAAGGGAGAATCCCTACAAGAATAGCATCTAATTGTCCTCTGCCAGGCCCAAAAAGTCTTCAATCTATAATAAATGAGAATTGGTAGCCTGAGAGAAGTGTTTGTAAAGTCATGGTGGACTAATGGCAGTCATCCCTTGGCCCTATGAAAGTGGTTGGGGTAGATCATATTTGATTTGGTTAGTTGATGGGGTTAGAAACTGATTTTCAACCCATTAAGTTGACAACCACCCTATTGGTTCCCAAAACCACGGATTGGAAAACCAAAAGACTTGCCAAATCCTCAAGTAGTCTAATCAACCTTGGCCAACGAACAGGGATAGTCAAGGACTAGATCCCTTTGCACTTTAGGCTCCACTAAACCTAGGTGGGTGTGCCTCTTCCTCTCAAGCACAAAAAAGGTTATTTATAGTGGATTTAAACCTTTTAGCAAGTTTACACAACTGGGAAATTATTGTTCTCCAACTATGCTTTATTATGTGCTTTAACTGAATGCTTTGAAAAGAAATGATTGTGAATGTATATTGAAAATGAGATTGCTTTCAGGACTTAAATGAAATAGGCATAGATCAGTTCATATAGGATTTGGGAAGAGCGTTTCTCTATCAAGGACCTTGAATGCATACAGATCAAAACCTTTAAAGATCAATAACAAACCAGTGCCCCTATCCAGGGATATATATGACACTTTGTGGACAAAATATCTTATCAACTTGAGAGACAATTTCTCATCAACTATGAAGGTTCTATTGTTCACCAAAAGTGATAACCCAAGAACACCTGCAATTGATCTATGAAGTAGCCAATTCAATCTATGAAGAACCTTGAGGCTTGGACAACATGACAATGATCTAAATCCTTCTACTCTTCAGGCTTTGCAAAACCTAGGCGGGTATACCTTTGATGCTTAAAATTCAACCTATTACACACCTATGACATCATCAACATAAACAGATAGATCTCACCATGGCTCTATAAAAAGTAGTTTACTACATATAGGCTAGATCTACACATAAAGCTTAACTATGTTTGAGCATGAGATATATGAAACATTTCAAAACATAACATAAACCAAAGATATTCTCATTGGATTTTTTATTGGTTTGAGAATCCCCTTAATTGCAGGATTAGTACCTTATCCAAGGGGTACAGAGTCACAAATCAAACTATAGATGAAAACTTACTACAGATCTATCTTAATTCTTAAGGATTCCTGCATTTAATTCCTTACATAAATACATTACTCAGCTCATCCACAGAAAATATCAGATCTAGAAACATAAACCTTGTTTTATTAATGTTTGCTCACAGAGTTTAAAATCTTCCTTGAAGATTACCCACAAACCAACATTACACTCACAGACACAGCTGCTCATGACCAACTTGATCCTCCATAAGAATCATATTTGAATAAAATGAGATTACATTTCAGAGACAAATTCTGTACGAATTTGTGCATGCCTTACATACACAAGAACCTGCAACTAAGAACACCTATAGCAAAGAATTGAACTCCATTATTGAAAGGAAAGCCCTACCCTATAAAATCTTCAAGAATACTCAAAATTGGAAACCATGAAAAAATGGAGCCATTCTCCAAATTTTTGGAACCCTTACAATGAGAAGAAAATTGGAATAATAAGGGAGGGAAAGATCAGATCTGCATACACACTGCCAAGTGTCTCCTTTCTCTAACTGAAATTCTTTATCTTCTTCTTTTCCAGTGGAAATTGCTCCCAAAATATCCAACATTTGTTGAAACTAACTCCATAACTGCATTCCTCATCTTGAGAGCTTTCCAACAACATATAATACTTAGTATTTTGGCCAAAAATAAGCCCTTGAGCGAATTAATCCTCAACATGTGCACATCATTTAATTTTTTCAATTTTCTCTATAGTTTCAACACTCTTTCACAATAGTTGGGAATATCAGACAGATCCTTATTGCTAGTTTGCTGAAATAATAAACACTCTTTCACAATAATATCCTACAAACTAGAGAGGAAAATTTCCTCATAACATGACTGCACTTCAACTTGCTGATCACAAAAACTATCAGCATTTTGCACACATGAAAATACATGATTTTTACTTGCCAATGGTTCATTTCATCCTTGCAAATCTGAGAAAAACACCTCAGATTTGTCATGTCTTTTAAAAGGTAGATCCACATAATGCATATCAAAACCAGAGTTCATAACAACATATGAATCTACATCATCATACCTATCAACCATAAATGCATTATCATTTTGTCTATCAAACATAGGAAGAGAATCAACATCATATGTATCATTTTTCACACCCTCAAAAACATTATCATTATCAAAACATATACTGAATGGGTATGAAAGATTGGGCACATTTTTGAATCCACATCTCTGAAAATCAACAGCTAAGAGTTCTAAAATTTACTCACTACATAGTGAACCTTCCTTTTCATTTTCATCTTCTGCAGTGCTCATGTCTCTATGCACATTTATTTCATCATCACAACAACTTGCATTTGCATCATATCCTTTATCACACTGCTCATAATGTGTTGCTACATGTTGCAACATAGTTTCACAACTTTGTTTGCCAACATTTTGTGGATTGAAATCAACAACAAGGTGATCTACATCATTAGCATCTGAAACCTCAACAGGCTCATGATTAGTTGAACAATTACTGTTCTCACAAATTTCTTCTTGCTCTAAATACACATCTAAATTGTCATACTAAGAATAATCACATTCAACATCATAGGAGGTACATCCACTCAGGGGCTCATCTCCTTTATTATTTTTAATCTTGTGTATATTTTCAGATTGAATTGTTTCAATCATATCTATCCATTCTTTAATACATTCAACACATTCTTCTCTAAAGGCAGTAGACCAATTAACTGAGTCAGGCTCATAAAGCTCTAAGAATAACTCAATCAAAACAGACTCATGGGGTCTAGCATTAGCTGAAAGCTCATTTGATGTAGCTAAAAATCTTCCATAAAAAACATATGATGATTCTTCTTTTTTTCTTGTCCCTACTTTCCTTTTTAACAACCAGACAAATCTCTCTTGGATCATTTCAAGACAAATTATAATCTCTCTATTGATCTCTTTCAGATTTGACAAAGGATTCTTGGATCTAGGAACTACATCTGGATCCATCAGTTTTATAGCATTCCCTAAACCATCATCATGCATCTTACTGTTTTATAAATTCTTTTAAAACCTTGCAGTCATTAACTTCAGAACTACATACTTCTTTGATCATTCAACTGAAATTTATTTCAAAAACATGGAGTATGCATACTGTAAATTTCTTTTCCTTTTAACGGTGACTTTTTCACCTCATAAAGAACATGAATTGTCTCATTAATACTTTGAGGAATACCTGGAGAAAAAATTGTTGCTACTGTTCACTTCACTTCTGACTAGAAATTTGAAGAACTCCTCCAAATCTTAGGTTCGTTCTTACAGAGTTGCCAAGTATCTCTTTTCTCTAATTGAAATTCTTTATCTTCTTCTTTCCCATGGAAAACTCTCCCAAAATATCCAACATTTGTCGAAACTAACTCCATATCTGCATTCCTCATCTCGAGAGCTTTTCGACAACATATAATAATTAGTATTTTGGCCAAAAATAAGCCCCTGAGCGAATTAATCCTCAACATGTGCACATCATTTAATTTTTTCAATTTTCTCTTTAGTTTCAACTATATCATTCTGATGCCTTGCCACATGGTGATCTCTGATTGGTCGATGGGGTCTACTGGGTACCACCTTGGATGACACCTCATCACCGCCATGTGTGCTTTGTCAGTGCCACTTGTTTGTCCACCTGTACGCCACGTCACCGCCACTTCATCGCCACTGGACAACCACCTCCCTAGGACCCGCCTGCTGGACATCCAACCGGACCTACCACCTGGCTTTCGCCATTTCACGATGGCTAACGAGCGATCATCTTTCCTTCGCGAAGTCATGCGAGCCCTGATGCCTTGCCACGTGGTGATCTCTGATTGGTCAATGGGGTCTACTGGCCGCCACCTCATCACCGCCATGCGTCTGCTTTGTTAGTGCCACTTGTCTGTCCACCTGTATGCCACATCACCGCCACTTCATCACCACTGGACAGCCACCTCCCTGGGACCCACTTGCTGGACATGTTTTTTGCACATGTTTTTCGCCATTTTGCGAAGGGTATTCTTCCTGCATCTTTCTTTTGCGAATCCACGCGCACCGTCTGATCTCCTCAACATGCTCGCTAGTTAATCCGCTCTTCCTCTGCAAAATTTGCCCACCTCGTGAACCGTGCCTACGTGGGGTCCACCAATCGCCATGTGTCGCCACCTTGGTTGCATTGGGATCCGCACCCACTCCCGTGTGGTCCGCTTGGGTGCCCAATGGGCACCATCTGTCAAAAGCCTTGATGGCTTTGACATATTAGATGTGTAAGGTGTTTCTTTTAAATATTAAAAAATCCCTTCACCCAGCAAATGTGGGATAATACATTTCACCTAGGACTGTGCATTTCTTGGATTTTTTTGAGACCTACCTGGAAGTTTCAATGGTGCCTTTGCTACATTTTCATTTGGTAGAAATTTATTTTAATGCCCTTGCCCATTGCATCCACGCAACCTGCACTTTGTTATTGTTTCAATGGTTTCAAACACCATTCCACATAGAATACACAGTAGGGAGGAGAAATGTCTGGCATTGCGTTTGACCACCCACATTGCTGAAAGTATTTTGGATTTGGGGATATCCAACAGCCATGAAAACTGGCATTTGCAATTTGCTGAAGGTTTTCAACACTGTTGTAGCTGCTACCAAAGGTTTCAAATGGAGGACATTTCAAATGGCTAAAGTTTCAAATGGCTCTTCAGCCTAAACACTACACAAAGGGGGAAGAAGCAAAGTCTAAAGCTTTATGCCTACACTTTGCATTTACTTGGAAAGACTTCAGTCTTCACACCACACCATGCACCAAGGAAAACATCGAAATATACTTGTTGTTTGCATTTGCCTGAGAGTTTGATGGTCTTTAGACATGCTAATTGCATTTTGTTGAGTGCTTCATCGCTGCCCTCTTCTTCACCACATGAGAAGGCTTGGCTCTTGACTGCAACCCCAAAACACCACGCAGAAGAAAGTCTTTGGCTGGCATTTATTGTTTTGTGGCAGCCTTCTTCATTATCATGTCCACCAGGGAGAAGATGGGAGAGAAGGTGAGCTTTGGAATAGATACCAGCAGTTTGATATGAATCTTGGTCTGCTATTTCCATTTTAGAAAATGGTATTTGGGAGGAGGTGTAATTATTACCACTAAAACTGCAGTTGGAATACTCCATTCTTATATAAAGAGAACCTTGACATATGTCATGTGATGCTTCTCAATCACAATATTTATCCTTTGTTGCATTAAAAATGAAATTCTTGCAATCTGGAAGAATGTTGACAGACCAAGCTGACAAATCATGGGAGACACCCTTGACATTCACAGTTGTATCATTTTGAGGGTCCATATTTGGAATAAATGTTACACATATGTTTGACGCATTTGAGTAAACTTGTGCCTCATTTTGAACTTGCCCCTTATTCCACATTTCAATGAGGGGGGACTATTGTTACACCTACTAAAACATTATGCTTGAAAAAATCTGAAAATCCCCCATTTAAACAAAAAATCGCTAATAAAATCAGTGCACAGGCATGAGCCAGGTCAGGCCCCAAGGTGGGTCTGACAAAAAAAATCCGTTTGCATACAAATGACCTTAGAAATACCTGACGAACCTTAAAAATACCTCTGCAATCGATCGGCACCATTTTTGGATCATCGGACCGAGTTTCGCGACTTTCAGGCACTTACGCCACATTTTCGCATTTAATCGCGAAGACGTAATTTTCAAAGTGGTCAAAACACCTTTCTGGATCTCGCCGTTTGACAGACGTGTACTCTGATATACAAGGATGAACTCTACCAAATGGTTTTTCAAGATGAGTACCGAGTGAAGAGATATTATTTTTCAAAAATGCCCAACTGGCTTTGTTGACACTGCGGACCTGATGAAGTCAATGTTCTGGCAACACATGATGCCTTTCTCAAAAATATCAAACGACCTCCATAGACCCTCAAATTTGAAACAAAGGTACCTTGAAGTACATATTAAATCTTTGAATTCTCAGTTCGACCAAAATTCTAACTGGGTGCAAATGGCGCGCTCATGAAAATGGCTAGTTTAACTGATGCGGCAACAAAAGTACGGATAACTAAAAACGATGACTCAATGAACCCTTTTGAAAACCAATCAAACGGATTGGCAGAGGCTTGAAATTTGAAACACAGCTCATCATTTATACCAAAATTAGCCCAGAACAAACATTATGTCATAACACTTACTGAAGCAACTTTTACACTTATGCGAAACAGGGCTCCGACTAGCAGCTGAAACAGGGACTAGTCAAACCACACAAACTGCAAATTTTTTTGGCTTGGTAAACTGAGAAAATGGATTCATGAAGACTTGAAATTTTGCATGCTAACTCACATTTATACATACAGTTCAATCCATTTTTAATTTATTCATGACGATCAACAAGGAAAAAGATATAAACACTCAAAGTAGGCTACTCAATAAAATCTGCATTTGTGCCTAAAATGCACTCTCAGCTCACCCCTCGAAATGGGTACCTGGAAAACTTATCCAAACTAAAATCTGAAAGTTGCACATCGCTGCATAGGCCAAATGAAAGGTGTACAACAAGTTTCCAAAGCCTTACCCTCTGAAAATCAACTGTCTCCATTTTACCCCCTTTCAAAATAGGCCGTTCAAACTGACTCATTTAGAAATGCAAAGCAAAAATTTGAATTGGGCCTCAAAACTTGACTCAAATTTAATGAGTCCCAACAGGTTCAGTATGCATTACACAAACAATAAGAACTCAATATTTCACTTAATGCAATGGCATGTAATTCACATCATAGTAAATCTATAAACAGATTTATCAAGAGGACAAAGATAATCATCAACACAAAAGTGTACACAATATTTGGAAAAAGAAATAGCGAACCTTGTATATTAATCTTCAAGAAATAATTTCATACATAAGCTGCACTTGGAGATACTCCATTATAGATTGCTTGCACAAAATGATACTTCTTTTTCCTATAGACTTCCCTAATACAAAATGACATTCAATCCTTACAGTAGTATGTTATTCTCAATATTCTTCTCTCCCATTTTTACATATAAGAATGACTCCCTATAAGTACAAAAATCAAAAGGCATATATGAAAGGACACACCCTTTCATACATAGAAGGGAGTTACAGACAATTGCATTCCAAAGGACACACCCTTTGGTTTAACAAATAATTTACAAATTAAAACCCTACAAATACTAAATGATGCTTCAATAATGTGTGCTTTATTCTCTGCCTTGATAAAATTCCTCAACAAGTATTCGTTATCTTCTCATTATTTTTTGCACACAAGATAAGCCAATCAGATTCCTTGATTTGAAAATAAACCGTACTCCACTTTAGATTTTAGTTTGAAAATACTTGTTTAAAATAATTCATTAAAACCAAAGTATTTCCCTTTAAAAATATTTTGCAAACATAGTATCCCTTCATATAAAATAATACCTTACCCTAAAATATATATTCAAGGCACTTTATTCAGGATAAATACACATAAAATTCATCTTTAATGCACTTTCACATAATAACGTAAAGCAAAGAATATACTTCCCTTTTATGAAATTCATGAGTTAATATTCTGGCCATATGATAAGAACGTATTTTCCCCTTGTAGTATGAGTTATACATTTAATTCTGATTTTTTATTTTGCACCCCGCCACGTGTCTGCTTCTAGTTCAACCGCGGATCACCTTAGGCGATACCTAGTTTTACCATCTCAGCACCATCGGACCCACTTGAACTTTAACTCTTCCTTGTCACTGATTCGCGATGGATATTCATTGTGCATCTATGCATAGTGGATCAATGGCAGTCATTAGATATTTTCCAACCTGCTCACACGTTATCTCCTCTGAACTGCTTCCTTAGCGAGCCCCATGACTTGGTCACCATGTCACAGCGAATAAAAATCACACATCTTCCGATTGTGGTATAGCGACCACCCTCGGATCGACTCGACAGACTGTCTGATCTTCCTTATCTACTCGACCTTTAACCTTGCCTAAGTGGCTCTCTCTTCTCTTTATCCATCTATGTCGTGTGTCACTCTTTGGTTCACCTGCGGATCCACCTACCCACCACATGGACCTGGGTTCTTCTTCTACGGTCCGCCATGTGGCACATCCTGATTGGCTCCGAAGTCCCTGCCCTGCCACCTTAGCACAACCTCACTAACCATTGGAATGAAGCACTGCCTTGTTGCCAAGTCACGATGGATATTCATCAAGCGGTTTCCTATCGCGGTGTAGCGACAGCCGTTGGATCTTTTCATCTGACCGTCAAATTTGCCTGACTTGCTTGATCTTTAGCCTCCATCCTTGCCAGTCTATTGCAAAACTCTGTTTACCTCGAGATGTGCATTTGCATGCATGGGGTCCACTGGGTTCAACCTTCTTCATGCTAAAATCCATTTGTCTTTCAACAATTATCATACGGGTCTCTTTGGATTTAAGTGTTAAAAGAGCCTATCCCACAAACAATGTGAGATAAAGGCTTTCCCTCTTCTGACACAGCTCCATGTTCTTTAGTTTTGCTCTTGCAAAACTATCTACTAACATCTGACTGAAAATCTCTGAATTTAGATTTGCCTTTAGAAAACATATCAAATAATCTCATATGAATCCAAAATACAAAACGTAGGTCTTGAGATATACATGAAATACACAAGAATAGTTAATTTGACCTGAAGTGTTGAGATGAAAAAGAATTATGGTTCGAAAAGGTATACTTGGCTTGATTCCAAAATTTGTGAAACATATACATACCTTGAGCTGACCTCTTGATGGATGCATTAGACCTAGTCTCTGCAAGTTAGAATTGAACAAACTTACTTGATTATAGATGTTACACATTATTAAGCTTAGAAATCTAATTTTTGGCATAAATCTGGAACTCTAAAATTTGAAAGTTCCAACAGTGGCTCTTTCTGGGGATGTATGCTCCATGTGAGTATAGAGAGATCTCAGTTATCTCTGGAAAAGTAGACCATTAGATAGCACCCCTTCTGTAGGTTCTCCTTTGAATAAAATTGGGTTGCCCGAGGCCCCCAAAAAAATGAGAATATTCCCTTTCCTCTGTCAAATGCCTGATTTTGCTCTTGAAATAACATGCACCTCCTGAATATGTGATTACTCTTACTTGCCTTACTATTTGTACATTTTATTGTATCCATTTTATCATAGTATTTCTCACATAAATATCCCAGAAATATCACTTGGTTTAAATATAAATGATTATGTTCATATCCGTTTTCTTTATGATTTTTAATCCTGTACTTATATTGCCTTTTAACTTTACATTCCTTTGGAAGCCTTAATATTTTATCACATACCTCCTCTTTTGAAAAAGTCAAATCACCATTATTATATGTAATCTTTCCCTGAGTGTGAGCATAATTTTGAATCCCCCTTTCACCGTATAACTCATTTTCAGACTGCATAATATTCCTTGGGTGAAAAATAAAATATTTATCACAACCTTTTGAGATATTTATCTCTTGGATCATAATATACAAATTGAGCTCCCCCATATTTTCATAATTACCTTTTGTGCCACATTGTATTTTTTCAATTATCATTACATCCCCATGTTCCCTACACATTTTATTTTATCTGTATATTGACTTTGGGCATATATCATTTTTAGGAATACTTTGCAGGAGTACCTTATCCTCTTTAATCATATTACCACATATTATTTTTTTATCTCCCATAATTTTATTACATAGTGGTCCTAAAATTTTTTGATCATCTTTGGAATTACTTTTTTCTTTCTTTTTAGATAAGGTTTCCAAACATATATCACTTTCATAAAAGTCATGTAAAAGTATTTCATTCTTTTCTCTGTATATAACATCTTTTCCCAATGTTGTGTTATATGCTTTTTCTGAAAAACTATTCAAGGGTATATTTTCCTTATATCTTTCAAATAATGGGCTTGAAAACATATAATATGTATGCATATTTTTCTGCAAACCCTCTTCTAGTTCATTACACAAAAGATTATCACATTGCATACCTTTATTGAAAGTATTCTCCTGATAATTGCTATATGTCTCATTGATAGGAAAAATATCTTCATAATTGCTATTTGCTGAAGTTTCTTCATGTCTGCATACTGAATGTAAATCCATTTTGCCTTCACTTCCTGGATAGTCAATAATTTCACAGGAGGGACTAAAAAATGATTCACAAAAAAATCATTTCCTCACATTCATGTGGAGTTTCATGATACTGAGGATTTAAAAAAATTTCAAAAGGATTTTCAAGGACACATTTCCTATTACACTCCTCACTGTGTATGTATTCCCTTGATGTATTATTTTCCTGGGAATCATCATTTTCTTCATCAAAGAGACCCTGAATGTTCCCTAATCTATTAGTCTGTTTATTCTAAAAAAAATTGGATCATTCTTATGAACATATCTTTCATATTCTTTATCTAACAAATATGAAATTACTTCTGGACTGAGGAATGTTTCCTCTTTATTATTTATGTCTGTACCTACACATATGGATTCTTCCCTACTTAAATCCATAATTTATTTTTTATCTTCAGATTCTTCCTCTAACATGTTTTCATATAAAATCTCAAGTAGAAGCCTTACCTAAAGATCATGATAAATCCCCAACTCATGCATTTTTCTTGAAAATGGGGGCTTGATGTTTGAAGGTATTTTTGTGTATATATTGAACATCCTCATAAATAATTGTGTTGTAGATTCATCTTCCTGTTTTTGTATGTCAAGAAATTCATCCAAATGAGACATACAAACTTTTGCTTCTATTATGTATCGTTGGTCCTCCTCTGGCTCATAGCTCATACTTCCCTCTTCACCTGCATCATAAAACACATCAAGGAACCATTGCTCCAACTCCCTACATGATGAGATGCTATGTGTAGGGAGTGATTCATAAGCTTCTCTTGCATTGTCCTTCAAAGTCCTAACAAATAATTTCATCACATAATCTTCTGCATAAACCTTATAATCCTTTACAAATGTATAAAATACATCCAAATGATCAATTGCTGATTCATCATATTCCCCATGGAATTTTGGTACAAAGTGTGAAAGCTTAGGGAAAATCTTGTTTGGAATACATTGAAAGCCAATGAGATCCAATGGCCTGATACCATCTGGAATAAAAGGCTTTCTTTGAAACATTTTCAAAAAGGAAAATTTTCATCTCCCTCTAGGTCTCTTCCCCTAGTAGAGTCACCAATTGAAATAAAACTTCTTATTAGGTAGAGTTGCCATCTCCTATGGAGGAAAAATTAATTATTAAGCTCTTGGGTTCTTCCTTCCAGTAGAGCACCTTAAATGAGATTCTGGAATTGATGTTTTACAGACAACTCCCTAGCGGAGTCACCAATCTGTTGTGTGACTCAGATGGGGAAAACAAAAACTTATTAAATCTTTAATGAAAAGACACCAAAGATTCTAGGTGAATGTCAAACTATGTATGACAACTCCCCAGCAGAGTCGCCAATCTATTGTGTGACTCAGATGGGGAAAAAAAAACTTATAAAATCTTGAATGAAAAAACATCAGAGCTTCTAGGTGAATGTCAAACTATGTATGACAATTCCCCAATAGAATTGCCAATCTATTGGTTCCCAAAACCATAGATTGGAAAACCAAAAGACTTGCCAAATCCTCAAGTAGTCCAATCAGCCTTGGCCAACAAATAGGGATAGTCAAGGACTAGATCCCTCTACACTTTAGGCTCCACTGAACCTAGGTGGGTGTGCCTCTTCCTCTCAAGCACAAAAGAGGTTATTTATAGTGGATTTAAACCTTTTAGAAAGTTTACACAACTAGCAAATTATAGTTCTACAACTATGCTTTATTTTGTGCTTTAACTGAATGCTTTGAAAAGAAATGATTGTGAATGTATATTGAAAATGAGATTGCTTTCAGGACTTAAATGAAATCTGCATAGATTAGTTCATATAGGATTTGGGAAGAACATTTCTCTATCAAGGACCTTGAATGCATATAGATCAAAACCTTAAAAGATCAATAACACACCAGTGCCTCTATCCAGGGATATATATGACACTTTGTGGATAAAATATCTTATCAACTCGAGAGACAATTTCTCATCAACTATGAAGGTTCAGTATGCATTACACAAACAATAAGAACTCAATCTTTCACTTAATGCAACGACATGTGATTCACATTATAGCAAATCTATAAACAGATTTATCAAGAGGACAAAGATAATCATCAACACAAAAGTGTACACAATATTTGGAAAAATAAATAGCAAACCTTGTATATTAATCTTTAGGAAATAATTGCATACATAAGCTGCACTTACAGATACTCCATTACAGATTGCTTGCACAAAATGATACTTCTTCTTCCTATAGACTTCCCTAATAAAAAATGACATTCAGTCCTTATAGAAGTATGTTGTTCTCATGATTCTTCTCTCCCATTTTTACATATAAGAATGACTCCCTATAAGTACATAAATCAAAAGGCATATATGAAAGGACACACCCTTTCATACATAGAAGGGAGTTATAGACAATTGCATTCCAAAGGACATACCCTTTGGTTTAACAAATAATTTACAAACTAAAACCCTAAAAATACCAAATGATGCTTCAATAATGTGTGCTTTATTCTCCACCTTGATAAAATTCCTCAGCAAGTATTCATTATCTTCTCATTATTTTCTGCACACAAGATAAGCCAATCAAATTCCTTGATTTGAAAATAAAACATATTCCACTTTAGATTTTAGTTTGAAAATACTTGTTTAAAATAATTCATTATAACCAAAGTATTTCCCTTTAAAAATATTTTTCAAACATAGCATCTGTTCATATAAAATAATACCTTACCCTAAAATATATATTCAAGGCACTTTATTCAGGATAAATACACATAAAATTCATCTTTAATGCACTTTCAAATTATAACGTAAAGTAGAAATATACTTCCCTTTTATGAAATTCATGAGTTAATATTCTGGCCATAGGATAAGAACATATTTTCCCCTTGTAGTCTGAGTTATACATTTAATTCTGATTTTTTATTCTGCACCCTACCACGTGTTTACTCCTGGTTCGATCGTGGATCACCTTAGGCAATACTCAGTTTTACCATCTCAGCACCGCCGAACCCACCTCAACTTTAACTCTTCCTTGTCTTTGATTTGCGATGGATATTCATCATGCATTTCTGCATAGCAGATCAACGACAACCATTAGATCTTTTCCAACCTTCTCACATGTTATCTCCTTTGAACTTCTTCCTTAGTAGGCCCCACCACTCGATCTCCATGTCACAGTGAATAAACATCGCACATCTTCCAATCACGGTATTGCGACCACCATCGAATTGACTCGACCGACCGTTCGATCTTCCTTATCTACTCGGCTTTTAACCTTGCCTGAGCGGCTCTCTCTTCTCTTTATCCATCTGTGCTGCGTGTCACTCTTTGGTTCACCCACCAATCCACCTACCCACCACTTGGACCTAGGTTCTTCTTTTGCATTCCACCATGTGGCACGTCCTGATTGGCTCCGGAGTCCCTACCTTGGCACCTTAGCATGGCCTCACTAACCACTGGAATGAAGCTCTGCCTTGTTGCCAAGTCATGATGGATATTCATCGAGCGGTTTCCCATCGCGGTGTAGCAATAGCCGTTGGATCTTTTTTCTTGACCATCAGATCTGCCTGACTTTCTCGATCTTTAGCCTCCATACTCACCAGTTTGTCGCAAAACTCTGGTTGCCTTGAGATGTGCATCTGCATGCTTGGGGTCCATTGGTTTCAACTTCTTCATGCCAAAATCCATTTGTCTTTTGATAGTTATCATATGGGCTGCTTTGGATTTAAGTGTTAAAAGAGCCTATCCCACAAACAATGTGGGATAAAGGCTTTCCCTTTTCTGACGCAGCTCCATTTTCTTCGATTATGCTCCTGCAAAATGATGTACTAACATCCGACTAAAAAGCTCTAAATTTAGATTTGCCTTTAGAAAACATATCAAATAATCTCATATGAATCCAAAATTTTAAATGTAGATCTTGAGATATACATGAAATACAAAGGAATAGCTAATTTGACCTGAAGTGTTGAGATGAAAAATAATTATGGTTCGAAAAGGTATAGCTGGCTTGATTCCAGAATTTTTTGAAACATATACACATCTCGAGCTGATCTCTTGATGGATGCATCAAACCTGGTCTTTGCAAGTTAGAATTGAACAAACTTAATTGATTATAGATGTTACACATGATTGAGCTTAGAAATATGCTTTTTGGCATAAATCTCAAACTCTAAAATTTGAAAATTTTAGGGTTCCAACACACCCTCAAGCACTTGTTTAAATTTCAATGATCACCTCTAATTTAAATTTGGTCCACTAGATCCTCCTTATCATGCATGGATGGATGACAAATATTGCGCCACAAAGGTCGGGCCCATTAACTAAACAACCATATCATGGTATCGTAGCCAAAGAGAGAACATATTCTTTAACCACTGTGATATCACAATGAAACATCTACATCACTGGTAGAGTATCACCATATCATAGGGGGCAAGTAGTGGTTAGGGATAACTGTTGCCACCTCACAATATCCATACTTTCCTTGTGGGGTGGTGGGGAAAATGATCTCCTCGCTTCCCCTATATCTCATGCTTCATTAACGACCTTTTGAAATCTCTTAGGGGGTGGCAGGGAAGCATGTGCCTTGAATATGAGTTGGTCCCACTAGCCAAACAACCATCGTAACATCATAGCCAAGGGTGGGACCCAGTTCGTAATTGTTGTGAAACAACAATAACACGCTCTTTGTTCATATCGCTGGCCACATCACTCATCGTGCAGTCGCGTGAAAGTGGAACAGTCATAATGTTCCAATTTGCATGGAAAGAGCGATCACCACCTACCAAGCAATAAAATCTTATAACTCTCACCAGCATCATTTATAGTGCAGTCATAAGGAAATGAAATAGTCACAGCAAGGAATAAAAAGTGGAAAGTTCCCAAGTGCACAATGAATGATAAAAAAGAACTCCCACTAGCCAGTAGCGGGTGAAAGGGTTTGGTCCTGCCATGAAGAAGGGATCCTCCAGCTAGTAAATTTTAAGTAAAATGATTGCCCATGCTAGTCAATGAAAGAAAATAACAAAGCCAAAAAAGGTTAAGGTAAAAGCCTTAAGGGTTTAGGGTTTTAACAGGGTTTTTAGCCAGTGAAGATATCTCAGATTGGTTGTCTGCATGGCTAAGGTTGACAAAAAAAATGGTCAACATTTTTGGTGACTTAGAGGGGATGGAAAACCTACTTGGTACAAGAATAGAAGCCTGCGAGGAATTCCATTGGGCATAGAGTCAAAACTGAAAAAATGAAGATAAATCTCTGCCTCTGCAACTTGCAAAAAATCAAAATTTTGTCATTCTAGGGAAGAACGGCCTATGCTCGTGCATTTCTTGGAAAACAAGAAACCTAAAATAACTATGTGCATTATTACAATTAAGAGGAAATATATGCCTTTGCTTCCTTCAAAGAGGAACCTCTTGAAGGAGTTGATCTCGCTCATACAATGTTTGCAGTCACCAGCCAACTACAATAATTGAAGTCTTGCATGCATACATCAGATCATACATGTTGCTCATGTGGTGCAAGAACACCTCACCATTCACTTTTCTACCACAAGTAATCCATATAAAATAAGCCTTTTAAACACATGGAGGCACATCAAACATAGGTTCAACAACAAAGGGAAGATACACCAAGGGTAGGCAAGTACGAAATTTAACCCTTATAGAAGAGAAATAAACCTCTTCACACAAGGGAAAGTCATTGTTATCACAACTGTTCTACTTTTGGTATGAATTGAAACCAGAGGAAAGGGCCTCAAACTCACATGAGGATGGAAAGAATTCCATACCTCCTTCTTGATCTACATAAGGCGTCTCCTCGGGCAAATAAAAATCACATGTGCTAACAACCAACTTATCAACACAAAATTCAGGCTTATGAGACACCTCACAAGAAGATCTAAAATCTTCAAGTTGTCTCTCTATTTTTGTCTCTTCTTCTTGGAAACTAATTGCAATAAACTTAGGTTCATGGCATGACCCATCAACTATGCTATCTACTGCAAAAACATCACCCCTCACAACCTCCTCAACATTAGCCTGATGCTCCCAAGAAATCACCGAGGAAGGTGTATACACAGATCCTTCTCCACATGATTAATGAAGAAAGGAAGACAATTCAATGAGAGGGTTGGGCCCTCCTCCTCATTTTTAACCTTCTCTTTTGTCATGGCTTGCTACAACTGATCATCCTCTCTTTCCAAAGGTGTCAAAATATTATCAAGGTTGGAACAAAACTCCTCAATGATAGCTTTGAAATCTATGCCTTGTTGATCACAACCTAGCAATTTTGTTAGTTCATAAATATTTTCTTTATCAAAAATAACAAATGAGCGAATCTCTACAAAAAAATAGCTCGAAACTAAAAAATTATCAACCTTCTATTGATTTGGAACCTAATGTTCCTCATCTACAACCACCTCTACCTCGTGTTATAGATTTAATCTATCATTTTCAACCTCATATACAGTCATAAAAACATGTGAAAGATTTACCTTTGTCTCTTCAAACATCTCTTCTTGTTGTTCTACAACCTGATGGTCTTGAGAAATTACAACTTGTGTAGTTTGATAATCATGCAAAGGTAGATATCTTCAAAAACTTGGGAAGGCATATTGATGAACTTCCTCCTTTATAGGATCATCTATAATATAAGGAGATGGTTGGGCTTGTTGAATTGGCTCCTCATAAGGATGTACTTGCTCAAGAACAGACTCTTGAAATGAGGGAGGACTCCTTAAACTTGGAATTTCAAACCTGGGAGATACACGAGACCCACCTTGTCTAAAACTTGGAATTTTGAATTTGGGGCTCTCTTTCCTTGCAAGCGACAACTTCATCTCAACCTATTTCAGCAATCTATTGTTTGAGATTCTCCTCAAACTGTCTATTTTTCATTTCATACTACTAATCCTGAAGATAAGCTTGACAATCTCCCTGCTGCAAATCCCACTGTTGTTGTTGTTGTCAAGGGGCCTCCAACTCTTATTGTTATTGTTACACCTAATAAAATAATTCACCCTATTGTTGAAGTTGATATTGATAGGCCAACTCATCCTTGAGCCCATTTATTTGTTCTATCAGCTGCCTCTCGTAGGCTAGCATCATATTTTACATCATGCTATTCATCTTAGCAATAATAGCCTTTTCATCACTTTATGGCTAATTAGGCTGCCAAGAAGGTTGAGCAAGGGTGGGTGGGTGGTAAGCATTAGGAGAATACCCACTTGTTACTGGAGCAAAGTTGATGGGGTTAAAACTAGGAGCAGTCCTAGTTTGGTCTTGTTGGTAAGAAAGGGAAGAATGACTTGCATTTTCATAGAATGAGGTTGAATAGAAGTTACACCCATGATATGAACTCATTTTAAAGAATTTGAAAGAAATGGATCTTGTTAGACAAAATGCTTAAAAGGGAAAACGGATCTGCGCAATTAGAAACATAAAACATATATAGATTCACCACATGATTGCAGAGTTGCTAGGTGCTTGAAAGATGTTGCCTCCAAAGGCTTGATGAACTAAAGAACACACTGAATCTTCAATTGGTTTGGGATTAAGACTGCTTGACCAATAGATTTCTTCTTAAAGTCTCCAAGTATGAAAAATATTTCCCCCAAATGTAGAACTTGCTGACAGACATACCAACTATCAAAAATTTAGTAAGAAAACTTGAACTAGAGATAGTTCAACTTGTCCCACCGGGTGTGCCAGAAACTATTGTCACAAAAGCTTGAACCCTTACTGAACACTAGTGCTCAACAATGTTGTGAAACTCAGAAACAACCTACAAGTGTGGGACCATGCACATGTGAGGTTGAGTCTCCAAAGAAGGTCTACTTCCTTATCAATCGAGGTGTTGTTTTGGACCAACCCAACACTTATAAAACCTATTCTAATGATCTGAGGGAAAAAGGAGAGAAGGAATGCTGAAAGGAAAAACATGTGATGCACCTAGATCAAAATGTGTTTCTTCTCCTCCCTGTGAATGCACATGGCATTAATGAACCACCCAAATATATACACAAATCTCAATATTAAAAAGTATCTTTAAGAGAAAACATGAAGGTAAGAACCTATCTGAATGCTGAGAGGAACTGAGAAATATCCACAGACAACATATGTAGGCAATGATTAACACAAACTGAAATCTAAAGACAAAAGAAAGAAATATTGTAGAATAAGAGGTGCACAACACAAAGTGTTTTCAAGAATAGAGATAAGGTAAGAATAGATGATCTATTAACATCAAGGAAAGGCGATTTATAGTTGTAGAAAGCAGAAAAATTATGCAAGAGTAAAGGGAGAAGAATCCATAGAAAGAGTTATTTTTTTTCCCTTTATATGTTAGGCATAACTTATATGGAACACTAGGTTCGAAAACCCTAACTAGATAGGGTTAGGTTACCAAAAAGAGAGGATCGGATCAGACAGATTGATTTGATGGTTGTGTGTCTAAAAATATCTCCCAAAACTGGTAAAGAGCAACAACCCCTAAAAAAAGGGAAAGTCCCTATAAGAATAACGTCTGATTGTCCTTTGCTAGGCCCAAAAAGTCTTCAATCTCTAATAAATGAGCACGAGCATCTTGAGAGAAGTGTCTGCAGAGTCATGGTGGAATAATGGTAGTCATCCCTTGACCCTCTAAAAGTGGTTGGGGATAGATCGGATTTGATTTGGTGAGCCGACAAGGTCAAAAACTAATTTTGGACCCATTAAGTTTGCAACCACCCTCGGGCACCTATTTAAATTTCAACGATCACCTCCAATTTAAATCCGGGCCACTAGATCCTCCTTATTGTGTGAAGATCATGCCACGAAGGCTGAGCCCATCAACTAAACAACCATATCACATTATCAAAACCAAAGAGAGAATATATTCTTTAAGCATTGGAATACCACAACAAAACATCTACACTATTGGTAGACTATCACCATATGGTAGGGGGCAAGCAATAGTTAGGGATAACCATTGTGACCCTACATATCCATACTTGCCATGGAGGGTGGTGGGGAAAAGGACCTCCTCACTTCCACTCTATCCCACACTTCATACACGACCTTTTTAAATCTCTCACAGTGTGGCGGGGGAGCATGCACCTTGAAAATGAGTTGGTCCCACTAGCCAAACAACCATCACAGTATCGTAGCCAAGCGTGGGACCCAGTTCTTGATCATTGTGAGACAGTGATAGCTCTCTCTTCCTTCATATCGCTAGCTACATCACTCATTTCCCAGTTGCACAAAAGTGGAATAGTTTGTTGGTTGAAAATTTTGTACACCTAAGAAGATGTGCAAAATTGTGGTTTTAGCCATAGTGTGTGAGAATAAAAATCTCCTAATTTAGGGAAGGCTCCCCCTTTCACTTACTACTCTATTTAAAACAAAACTTCTGATTTATAATCCAAACAAGGGTGGTACATCATCCTATTCTATTTTTTAGAATAGATGTTATTCTTTCCTCTTTCTTTAGGAAATAATTTATAATATAGAGCAGTAATAACTCTTACACTCAATGTTACAAATTAACCCAAAATGTAGGAATGGTCAAATACAAATAAGTAAAGAAGCAAAGTTTCCATAAAGGCACAATACCCATTGTTTCTTCGGGATGGGAAAATGGTGTTCAAGCTCAAAGTCCTATAGTCACTATAATCCTATCAACCTTTTACAAATAACATTTGTAGCCCACAGCTGTGTACTAAGACAACAAAGTAAAGCACAAAGTCTTTATCTTGATATCCTATTACAACTTTTGATAATATTTTCTTGAAATAACAATATGAAGCTCAAAATATTCAAGTTATTATCTCTTTTTATTAATCCTAATAAACAAAAACTGAAATATGACATAAAGTCCACAAACCAACAATTGTTTCTACTCTTTAACAATATTTCCTCAAGAACACCTTTACTTGAGTAAAATAATAATTTACAACAAGAATGACATAAGAAAACTCTCACCATAAACCACAAATGAATCCAACACAAAGTCTAGATGCCAAATCTTTCTTCTTATTCAATCAAGTTTGCAAAATAATAATAGGAACACAAAGTTTCACTTTTTCTCTTCACTTCAGTAGAGTTTTGGCATATAGATTAAAGATTCCTAGTCCAAAAGATAGATCCTCAAAAGATCCCAAAATGAAGATCCTCATTACAATGAAAATCCTTATATATAGAGAGGAGAGGTGAAACATGAAACTAGAAAATTATAACTAATTTGTGACCAAGTCAAAAGTAGAGTTCAATTAGACTTAGGACACGTGCAAGATCTAGATGCAAAATAATGAATACAAAATGATACTTGAGGTATCAATTGAGATTACAAAATGACACTAGCCTAGAGATGCATAAAAATGATTGAGTGTCTGGAGCCTTGTCTTGATCCCAACATTATTCACCAATAGAGTCTTCATGTCCTCGCTTGGTAGCCTTTATTTCATAGTCATCTGATTCCAATGTGTTGAATCTGGCATCTGGAGTGGAGCTACAGAAATGGCTTTGAAGAATTCCTAGAGTTGGACAAAAATGACCAAAAGGGGTGGAAGAAGCGCATTTAAGACTTATAAGTCTGATTTGCATTTGGGAAGGGCATAAAGGTTCATATCAAACTTATAAGTCTGAAATGAACTTATGCAAGAACAAAGGGAAGAAAAATTGACTTTGGTGCAAATCGAAGTTATAACCCTGATTTACACCTAAGAAGGAAACATGGTGCAAGTTAGAGTTACAACCCTAATTTACACTAACACTTGACACTTTGTAAAAATGCAAAGGAAATGGTTTAGGTCGAGGTTATAACCCCAATTTACACCATTGGGTAAGACCTTAGTGTAGGTCAGGGTTACGGCCCCAATCTACACCAGGATGGGCGAACTTGGTGCAAGTTGGGGTTATAACCCCGCCTTGCACTAGAAAGGGTGAACTTGGTGTAAGTCAGGGTTGTAACTCCGACTTGCACCAAAATGGGAGGACTTGGTGTAGGTCGGGGTTATAACCCTGACTTACACCATTAACACGACTTGGCTATGGAGTGGTGTAAATCAGGGTTACAAACCTGATTTGCATTGGACTAAATTTTTTGAAGAGAAGTGTAATTCGGGGTTGTAACCCCGATTTACACTTGTGTGCATAAAAGAGGTGTAATTTGGGTTTGTGAACCTGATTTACACCAAAACACAAAAACTAACTTAAAAGACCCAAAAAAGGACTAGAACCTTCAAATAAAAAATCTAGGGTCCAAAATCACACATGAGGAGGAATAAAGACTACCTTGAAAAACATTCTTAGAGAGCATAAGCTACAAATTGGACAAAATTTGTAGGGGTTATCCTATTTTTGTGACAACCAAAAATGAGGACAACACAGTCATAGTGTTCCACTTTGTGGGGAAAGAGAAATAACCACCTACCAAGTGATAACATCCTACAACTCCCACCAATATCACTTATCGCTCAATTATGTGAAAATGGAATAGTCGCAAAAAGGAACAAAAAGTGGAAAATTCTTGACAGTGCAATGAGTGATAAAATGAACTCCCACCAGCTGGTAGTAGGTGAAAGGGGATGGTCTTTCCATGAAGAAGGTACCCTCCATCTGATAATCTTTAAATGAAATGACTGCCCGTGCTAGTCAACGAAGGAAAAGAACAAGGCTGAAAAAGGTTAAGGCAAAAGCCTTAAGGGTTTAGGGTTTTAGGCCTTAGGGGTTTTAACAGGGTTTTTTATCTAATGAAGATATCTTAGATCGGTTGTCTGCATGGCTAAGGTTGACACAAAGATGGTCAACAACTATCTCAAAATACCACAATAATATCTTCTAATGTACTAGTACATAGAGTTTGCTCCATGAATCTGACCATAAGTTGAAGAGATAAAGAATCCACATCCACACACACGAGCATCCAACAAAGAAAATGCCAATGGAAGAAGGCATCAAACCACCCAACCATGTGAAACCAATAGTAAACCACCCCTCATGCTATGGAGAATGACACAAGGTCCCACACACAATCTAGACCTAGGCTAACACCTAACATTCAATGGACACAATATAGCAATAACCACAACTAGAACACAACCACATAAACCACAATCCAAAATCAAATCACAACGCTAAATGAAAAGCGTACAACTCCTAGAGATAACCATAAAACATGACATAAGGAACAAGGACACATGTAGGGAAAAGTGTCATCACATGCTATCCTCACAAAGGAGGAACTACGGGATCTCCACACTGATTATTGGATCTCCACCTGTTACCCCTGATAGTCATGCAAAACCGACTTAGCCTATGAGAGGATTAAGGGATTTTGATTTACCGTCTCCATGACCTTCCCAAACTCATCCCTAGTAGCCACTCTAGGGCTATGAGGTGGGGTACCAAAATTAATTTATTATCTTATTTAGATGAATCCTAATTACCCAACCCATCTAAACTTATTAAGGTTATCAGTTGTTTAAACAAGAAAACTTCCAATGTGTTTTTGTTGGTCTAGACTCCAAGCATCCTTACAAGGAACCTCTTGGAATCCTATCTCTCATGACCCTGATCGTCACATGAAAGCTCACTCCCCCTAACCATGTTTCAATTACCTAAGGTAAATAACATATATACAACATCAAGGAAGCTCATTCAAATCCACATAGTAACATCCAGATATAAATATTCAAATCTGAATCAATAACCAATGCCATAATGCCAAATCACATGATGTAATCAAGAGCCTCATAAGTAATCAATAATCATGAGCAAGGCATGATCCCTCTTGCTCAGCCATAAGTAATACAATCAACCATAACAAGGCAAATCAATCTTGTTGGAACAATAAAATACTTAATAATCCATCTCAGAACAATATATCAGCGTATGAAATTATAAGAAGCCCATAAATAGCCTCTGGTACGAAATACAGAATTAAAAAAATGACTCATAAATCCAAAATCAACTAAGAAGTGAAATGATAGCAGACTAGTGCATATACTGAATACTCCAGTGCATTCACACAATAGTTTAGCACCTGTGCTAACCATAACAATGCATTTGCTAAGTTTTGTAATGCATATGAAGAACATATTAGTGCATATGCCTAAATTGGCAGCACATATACTCAGAAGACCATCACATTAAGGCTACAAATCAACACATTTGACCAACAAAATGACACACATATATACCAGACTAGTGCATGTATTCAACAGTGTAGTGCATATGATATATTATTTAGCACATTTAAACAATAAAGTAGCGCATCCACAAGAGAGAGGAAAAAGACTTAGAAACAGACATGAAAATTCATGACTAAGTCTAAAAATATATTATATCCATAGGCACGATGTTGAAAAATCCAGATGAGCACAATACATATTGAAAACCAAAGGGGCAAATCATCAATGAATTAAACAAGCAAAAGCAAATACATATGTCTCTCGACACAACACAAGAAGCTCTTCCGAAAACCACAAAAATGTAGAATCCTCAACTGGGCATAAAGAAAGGCAACAAGCTTCCCAAGACAAAAGGTAAACTCAACATAATGCACCCAAAATCACAACAAACAAGGATACTAGAGCCTTCCAAAATAGTCCTTACCACTTCACAACAATACATAAGAAAAAGGAAGCAAAAGTCATTCATGGCAGTATCAAAAGCCCAAAATCCCTTCCAACAATTAAAACTATGATATTATAACAGTCCCAAAACCATGCCTATGGAAATATTTATATATAATTTACAACAATTCCCCAACTCCTTCCCGCAGACAATCATTTACAGACATACTTTTGAAAGCAAAATACGAGAGGGATGAATTTCCTCCAACCTGGTAATAAAAGCTATGGACAAAAGAATTTGAAGAAGGGCAAATCCTTAATATAGTTAAAAATCCAAGCCAAGCTCCAAACTGATTTCAAAATCTAAATCTTCAGGCAGTGCAAAAATTATTTTCCAGCCAAAGGAACCCCCACAAATGCTCAGAAAGCCAAATTTATAAAAATTAATCCAAAACTATGGCTCAAAAACTACCCAATCAAAATAATCTAAAATATTGTTAATCATACCAACTATATCCAAAATCGAGGTAAGAAATAATAATAAATAATATCATTTCAAATCCCAAATCTCACAACCAATCATAAAAGAGGGTAGGTAGAGTAAATAATAAATAAATAAATCGAATGGGTAAATGAGAAATAATAATAAGAATAACCAATTTATTAAATGAGTCATGAGTGCAATAATATAAACACCCAATTAAATATAAAGCCACAAAACATAATAATATGAAATAAAAAATAATTAAACAATAAATAAATAAATAATAAATCTAATATATCAAAAGCCCAATAACATAAATGCTCAAATAAACTTTAATCCAAATAACATTAATAAATAATAATCCCCAATAAAAAATTACCCAATAATAATTAAATACCAAAACTATATATTCTATAAATTTAATATTAATAAATTATATTAACCAATTAATTATAAATTAATAAATAATCATAACTCCAAAAGGCAACCCGACATAGGGTTGAACAAAATACCACATGATGCTAACCGACCAACTCAAGCTCATACACTAAACTAACAAGTTATCAAATTAAGCCTAGATTGTGTAGAAGGAACTCATGTCACCTTTGATCAACTTGCCATTGGGATTTAAAAGACATGCTCAGACCTGTGAAACAAGGTGGAGTCAATGTTTTGTACCTACAATCTTACAGCCACCAATCACCACAAAACAATGTATACATTCCATATATAATAATATAATCAAACAAGTGAAAAAAATCACGTCATCATATCATTCTCATGACAAGTGATATGACATCATCTCTATCATGAATATAGTAGTAAACAATCACGACAACCATAAAATCATCTCATCCAACATAATCATGAAGTGGGGTTAGTACTAACGAGATGTCATCATATCATCATAAACAATATAATTCACATGAGAGTAATAAATGCATATAGATCTCCAAGTATAAGTCCACCATCATAATAATCTAGGATATATCATCATCTATATAAATCATAATGTATCATATGTCAATATAGAAATGTCTAGCATCATCCATAAGTATCTAAGATATAAATGAAGTCATAAATATGAATCAAAACATCATCAAGGAGTCTAAGCAAGTCTATCGATGCACAAAAGCAAGATGAATCAGGGAGGGGCACTACATCCTCCCCCCCTTTGCCTAGGCTTACTCTTGGAAGCTTGAGAACAAATAGGGGTAAAGCTCTCTTATCCACGCTTCATCCTCTCAAGTCATCAAAGAATCATCATTTGAGTCTCGTTGGACCCTTACCTACTCTATTTCATGACCCCTAAGGGTCAATACTTGATGTTGTAGAATGCGCATGCAATACAAAGAAAGTTGCCTTTCCTCTACTTGCAAGGCATTCCAATCCAAAACATGTGTCACATTAGGAAAATATGGCCTCAAAAATAATACATGAAACACATCATGGATGTGGGACAAGTTGGGTGACAAGGCAAGGCAATAAGCCACAAGACCAATCCTCTCCAAAACCTCAAACGGTCCAACAAAATGAGGTACCAATTTAGAGCCTTTTCTATAATGAACATGACTCTTTCGTAGATGAACCCTCAAAAATACCCTGTCACCCATTAAAAACTATCAATCCACACAATGAGCATTTGCATACTTCTTTTGCCTGTCTTGTACTGCTATCAAATTCTCCTGAATACATGTCACCTATTGCTCCATCTCCTGCAACATCTCTAAACCTAGAAACACTCTATCCTCCTAATGATACCAACTCAAAGGTGTACAACAAGGTTGCCCATAAAGAGCCTGAAAAGGAAACATTGCAATAAAACTATGATATCCATTATTATAGGCAAAATCCACCAATTAGAGGTAATCCTCCCATCATGGCTCTTGATCCATGATATACATCCGTAGAATATCCTCTAGAACCTGGTTAACTCTATCTATCTACCCATTTGTCTCTGGATGATAGAATTGAAGTTCAATTGAGCTCCTAAATCATGCTGGAGAGAAGTCCACAATGCTAAAGTGAATATAGGATCACAATTTGATATGATCCTATGAGGAATACCATGCAATCTCACTATTTCCTGCATGAAAACTCAAGCCACTATCGTTGTTGTGTAGGAAGATAGGATCGAAGAGAAGTCTGCCACCTTGGTAAACCTATCAATGGTGACCATGATAGCATCATGATGATTAGAAAACATTGGCAATCCATCGATATGATATCCCATTTCCAATTTGGAACCAGGTTTGATTGGAACAAACCTACGGGATGTTGATGCTCTACCTTCACCTACTGGCACTCCAAACATCAAGACAAAATATGCTATATCTATCCTCATGCTGAACCAATGATACAACTGACAAAGATCCTTGTGCATCTTCTTGACATCTAGATGTGCCAAGTAGGGTGCACGATGTGCCTCTATCAAAACAAAACATGTAGTCCATTTGAAGTTGGAACATAAATGCGTCCCAAATGGAGAAAAAGACCATCTGACTCCAATGAATAGCTTGCAAATCTCCTCTCAATAGCTCTCCCTGAAGCAATCTCTGCACTAACCTCCTGGTACCAAGCATCCAAAGGAAGAACACTAAGAATCTGACTCCTCAAATATATGTTAAGAGTCATCACTAATATCTCATTCCTCCTATGACTCAACAAATTTTCCACCACATTATCCTTTCCCTAAATATATTTGACCTTAAAATCATACAAACAAATGAACTCCATCCACCGATGCTACCTGATATTCAAGTTTGGCAAAGTGAAGATATACTACAAACTACGAAGATCACTATGCAACTCAAACTGATTCCTAAGAAGAAAATGACTCCATCTCACCAAAGAATGAACAACTATCGCCAACTTTAGATCATGAGTGGGAAAGTTCAGCTCATGATCTTTGATTTTACTCAACTCATAAGGAATCACAAAACCATCCTGCATAAGAATTTCTCAAACTCTCCAAGGAAGCATCTATGCACACAACAAAATCTCCTATTGGATCTAGCAGTGCTAAAATTAGTGCACTTTCAAACATTCCTTAAGGATCTGAAAAAGATGCTTCACACTTATCTGACCAAACAAACTTCTTCCCTTTCCTCTGAAGAGAAGTAATAGGATGAACAATCTTGAAAAATCCTTGAACAAATTGGCAATAATAAGTTGGCAGTACTATAAAACTATGAACCTCACCCACATTAGTGGGTGTTGGCCAATCCACAATTGCCTAAATCTTAGAGGGGTCCATTGTGATACCCTCTTCTAAAATAACATGGCCTAGATATTTCACTTTGGTTTGGTAGAACTCATATTTACCCATATTGGCATACAATTGATTATCACAAAGACACTACAATGCCTGCCTCATATGCTCTTCATGCTCCTCTTCAATCCTTGAATACACCAATATATCATCAAGGAACACAAACACAAACCTATCAAGATAGGTCTTGAATACTTCCTTCATCAAAATCATGAATATTGAGGGTGCATTAGTAAGCCCAAATGGAACCACAGTAAACTCATAATGTCCATAACGAGTTCGAAATGTTGTCCAATGAATATCTGCCTCATGAATTTGTAACTGGTGATATCCCAAATTAAGATCTATCTTAGAGAAGATCTTAGCACCCTTAATCTGATCAAAGAGGTCATCAATCTTTAACAAAGGATAATGATTCTTCACTGTTACCTTATTAAGCTAACAATAGTCTATACACAAGCAAAGAGATTTGTCCTTCTTCTTAACAAACAACACTGGTGCTCCCCATGGGGAAACACTAGGACTAATGAATCCCCTAGACAATAATTCTTCCAACTTCAACTACAACTCACTCAACTCTTGAGTAGCTATCTGATAAGGTACCTTAGATATAGGCTCTTCTTTGGGAACCAAATCTATCCAAAAATCAATGTCACGCTTAGGAGGTATACTCAAAATCTCGCCAAGAAACACATCTAAAAACTCTTGAATAATAGGATGATGAGAAAATAAATCATCATGACTCTTTCCCTCATCCAAACCATTCACCCTTATTGGAAATAATTGACAACCCTGTTGCACACAAGGCTTCAACTGCATAGCGTAAATCATGCAAAGAGAAATAAGTCGTTGTACACCCATAATCTCCATATTCTCACTGCCATCACCAAGCCATGAAACCCTCTTACCACAACAATCAATCTTATCCTAATGAGCCTCAAGATAATCCATACCCAACACAACTCCATAGGACTCCAAAGAAAGAACATGAAGGTCCAGAGTGGTAGAACAAACTCCTAAATCCAACACACAACCATGAATAAGGGAATCCACTACCACCTTGGAACCTGTTGCTAACTTGAGCTTCCACCTATCATCTTACTTTGCCACCATGACTCTTCATCACTCTACTAAAGATGGAGAAATAAAATAATATGTAGCACCTGAATCAAACAATACTGAGCAAGAAATACCACATATCTCACTTGAAGTCTCCACAACTATACTCTGATGCTTAGCTTGATAGTTATCAACTATCGCAAATACATGATGAGATCTCCCTACTGATAGTTCTGATACTTAATGTAAGTACAGATGCCAAGCTAACAAGATGAGAGGGGAGGGGGGGTGAATCATACAAACTTAATCTTCCATAAAAATAATAGATTCAACCTCGGTAACATATACTTCAGCAATATAACCAAAACTGCTAAACATGCAAACTCATAAGCATATAAATATCATAACACTCATAACACCAGATTTAACGTGGAAACCCAAATAGGGAAAAACCACTGTGGGATTTTGGACCCACTAAGAAATATACTCTTCTAGAGTATGCTCGGTTAAAAGCAAATCCTGTTAAAGATTACAAACACATTGCTAGATGTGACCCGGTTAAGGGATTTCCCTCAGATCTATTAGGATCTTCACCTTGTTAGAAGTGACCTTGTTAAAGGATTTCAAACACTCAATCAAAATGTCACCTTGCTAGAGGGTTTTACAAATAAGACTGTTAAGTCCACTTGATTAAGAGATTTTCTGTCACTTTACAAAATAACAGTAATAAAAATCTATCTGCAACTTCACATCTAAAATGCTAAAGCAGATTCTTATTTGCTCAGTACAATCTAGTCATAGGACTTATCTTGTCCCTCTACTGGGCTCTATACTCTATTAATCAAACAAGTCTTCAAGCTTCTATGCTCGGTAGTCACTACGTAGCATCCCTGTGCTTACACTTGCCCGCATGCATTGCTTATCAACAGTTCCTTATTTATAAACAATTTGCTAACTGCTTAATCTCCTTGATCACATATCCCATGATCAATCATAGCCATCAGATCTTCAAACTTGACCAGGTTCAATGTATCCTTCGATCTGAAAATGTTGTACCTCACCTTGGAACTTGCATACATTTCTTGGAACTTGTGCTAAGGTATTGCGGTTCAATCTGTGTTATAGATCTTTCTGCCGATTTTCCTTTGCCATAGATTCTTTAACAAACTTTATGCACGACATACCAATCATTTAATCAGTTCCAACTCATTAGCTTCCTTCATTAAATAACGCTTTTAATCATTTAATGCATTCTGTTACATCTCAATTGCAACTCGGTAAATACTAAACTTCACTCGGTAGACATTTCGCCTTCATTAACTGATAGCGATAACCTTAGGGTTTACCGACTAGGTTCCTTAGGGTTTACCGACTAGGTTCTTTGCTCAGTAACATAGTATAGTATTAACCTTACAATCAACAACATATGTAGGATATCAAAACAATCTAAACATCATGATCTCATCATTGTCTAACTCGGTAATAGTTGCCCATTGAATAACTTATTTCTCCCCTTATTCATCACATTCTTTTTGTGTCTTTTACCGACATCTTTATACTCATCAAATCATACTTCTTAAGATATGGCAACATCATACTGAATTAGAAAATCAATTTCTTGACATCAATGACAAAATAATAATATTAAGACAGTAAACGTCCTTAATCAGTTATATCCATAATCATCAACAACCTTCTTAATATCCTAATTGAAATGCCAACAATCTCTTATTGTCTGTTATAATGCCAACCACTACATCACCTACTGTGGGGTCTAAACCTATTGGCCTCTGACTAGAAATCTGTGTAGATTTTTAAGGACAATGAACTGCAATATGTCCCTGCTAACCACAAGAGAAACAACCTCCTCTATAGAAAAATTTCCTACTTGGGGGTGCATTGGACTGTTGAAAACTACCTCTCCTAGAGTTTTGTTGAGAACTCTGTGCTAGCTGAGAAGGGAAAGACTGCCTATCTCATTGCATGCTGCAATCCCTATCTGTGTGTGATCTAGTACCATTAGAAAAATTCTGACTCTGAGAATACTTCTTCTAATACTGGTATTGGCCACTTCAGAAGGATGGAGGGTAACTCCTAGCAAATCCTGATGTCTGCGACTGCGCACCTCTCACAACTGATCTCGAAGATGGAGCACTAATCGTCTACACACCTAGCATACCTCCTAAGGCCAAGTTCAAATTCTCCTGAACCAAATGTGCCTTCTCCACAGATACCTCTATAGTCTTGGGTTGAAAAACCTGAACACCTCCACTAATATGGGCCTTAAGACCCCTAACAAAATGTTGTACTAACATTACCTCATTATCGACTATTCCTGCATAATGATTAAGCTCAAAGAACTTATGTTCATACTGTTTAACTGTCATGGTCAACTTCCTTAAGTCATGAAACTCATCTTCTTTCATTTGCCTCCAAAAATCTGACAAGAAATGGGCATGAAACCAATCAAGGAACAACTCCCATGATATTGTTGCAATGTCCAAGTGCAGTTTCTATTTCTCTATGAGCCACTAAGTAGAAACAAAATCGTGAAAATACATGATAGTGTACCTAGCCTTGGTGTTACTGATATATGGATGCATAGAAAAACACCTTCCCATATCCAAGAACCAAGTCTCTAACTCTAGGCCACTGCTAGATCCATCAAATGTGGGAGGTCAAGACCTATGAAGATCCCTCATGTGACCCGCTAAAGTCACATCCTAATCTAGAACTGCATCAAATATCCTCAGAAGCAAACATGAATTCTCTCTCTCTCTCTCTCTCTCTCTCTCTCTCTCTCTCTCTCTCTCTCTCTCTCTCTCTCTCTCGATACTCCATCCTATCCACACCTCTAGAATGATGAGACACCTCCTATTGATTCTCTTTGTGCCTTGGTTCTAAACTACCAGGAAGCTTCTGAAGCACATTAATCAATTGCACAACTGCATCGCCACCTTGCTGGTTTTCTCCTTGGGCTTATTCCTCATGTTGGTCATTCTTTCACTCCTCATGATGGGCCTCTTCATAAACCTCAAGATGAGGATTCTTTCAAGTACCCATGCGAACATCTCACCCATGACCTCTACCTCTAGAAGGTATCTTTTTCAAACAAGACACAAAACATCTATAAGATAGAATCTAGGGAAACCACTGACAAGATAACATACTTATATAGGAAACATAAAAGTACTCTACTTCTATGCACAATGGACTCAATCATGAAATGAGAGTACCCAGTGTATGAACGTGGGTTTTGATACTAGATGTAATTCCTACCAAAATACCCTAGAGAAATTAAGCAACTAACAACAAATATTTTTTTTTTAAAGACATTAAATTAATGCAACACATATAACTTAATAAATGTATAAATCATCTAAACATGCACATAAATATTCCTAACATGATTGTAAGAATATAAGTATGCAAGTGGAAGTAAACAACATCTCATAAACTATCATTCCTTAGGGTATCTCAACGTCATTACTTAACATAACTCTAAGATGATGAACATAACTAACATCATAGAATAACATCATATCTTAAAATATTCATTGGTTCTACTTTCATTTCCTAACATTCACTTCTTCATATAACATAAGAAATCATCCATTTAATTATACTATCATGTACACATACCAACACAACTCCAATTACCATTATTCCTGGAGATTCATTTTAAAAGAACCAAATCCAAATGTTCCTAACCCTATTCTCTTCACCATTTAATATACCATCATTATTTCACTACTAATTCATTACCTATAACTTATCTTGTCCATTTACCTTAGTAAGAATAATCATATATATCCAACATAAAAACAAATGCCTAAACCATATCCAAGAAATAAGAACAATATGAGAATGATTTCCTTACTAACAAATACCATAATCAATATTATTAAGGGTGATCATCTCATTACATGACATATCCTACAAAAATATCCAATCGACTTCTTACAAGATTACATTATCATTTTACATCAAGATACAATAATGTCTTCTAATCTAATAGTGCATAGAATATGCTCCATGAATTCGACCATAAGCTGAAGAGATAAAGAATCCACATCCATGCACATAATCATCCAATGCAGAATATCCCAATGGAAGAAGGCATCAAACCACTCAACCATGTAGAACAGATAAGGAACCACCCCTCGTGCTATGGAGAATGACACAAGGTCACACACACACTCTAGACCTAGGATGATACCTAACAACCAAAAGACACAACATAGAAATAACCACAACTAGAATGCAACCACATAAACCATAATCCAAAATCACATCACAAGACTATGAATCAAAAGAATAAAACTCCCAAAGGCTAACCAACAAACATGGCATAAGGAACAAGGCCACATGTGGGGAAGAGTGCCATTGCATGCTATCCTCACAAAGAAGGAAGAACAACGGGATCTCCACCTTGATTATGGGTGATAGTGATGCAGAACCATCTACATGACCTTCCCAAGCTCATCTCGAGTATCCACTCTAGGGATATGAGGTAGGGTACCAAAATCAATTTGTTATCTTGTTGATGAATCCTAATTACCCAACACATCTAATTAATTATTAAGGTTATCACTTTTTTAAACAAGAAAACTTCCAATATGTTCCTAGTGGTCTAGAATCCAAGCATCCTTACAAGGAATCTCTTGGAAGCCTATCTCTCATGACCCTAGTCATCACATGAAATCCCACTCCCCCTAACCATGTTCCAAGACCTTAGGGTAAATAACATCAATACAACAACAAGGAAGCTCATTCAAATCCACATAGTAACGTCCACATATAAATATTCAAATCTGAATCAATAACCAATGCCATAATGCCAAATCACAAGATGTAATCAAGAGCCTCATTACTAATCAATAATCATGAGCAAGGCATGATCCCTCATGCTCAGCCATAACTAACACAATCAACCATATCAAGGCAAATCCATCTTGTTGGAACCATTAAATACTTAACAATCCATCTCATAACAATATATTAACTCAGGAAATCACAGGAAGCCCAAAAACAACCTCTGGTACAAAATACAGACTTAAAAAAATAACTCTGAAATCCAAAATAAACTCAGAAGTGAAAAGATGGTAGACTAGAGCATATACTAAATAGTCCAATGCATTCAAACAATAGTTTAGCGCATGTGCTAACCAAAACAATGCAATTGCTAAGTTATGTAGTGCATAAGAAGAACAGATTAGTGCATATTCCTAAATCGGCAATGCATATACTCAGACGACCAACACATTAAGGCTACAGGTTAGCGTATTTGGCCAACATAACAACGTATATATATTCCAGACTAGCACATCTATTCAATAGTGCAACACATATGATATATTATTTAGCGTATTTAAACAATAAAGTAGCACATCAACAAGAGAGAAGAAAAAGACTTAGAAATAGACATGAAAATTCGTGACTAAGTTTGAAAATACATTATATACACAGACATGATGCCAAAAAATCCAAATGAGTGTAATGCATATCTAAAACCAAAGGGGAAAATCATCAATGAAATAAACGAGCTAAAGCAAATACATATGTCTCTCGACACAACATGGGAAGGTCTTCCGACAACCACAAAAAATGTAGAATCCTCAACTGCTCATAAAGTAAGGCAACAAGCCTCCCAAGCCAAAAGGTAAACTCAACAAAATGCACCCAAAAGCACAACAAACAAGGATACCAGAGCCTTCCAAACACAACCCTTATCACTTCACAACAATACACAGAAAAAATGAAGCAAAATCCATTCATGACAATACACATAGGATCAAAAGCCTAAACTCCCTTCCAACAATTAAAACTATAATATTATAATAGTCCCAAAACCACGCCTATGAAATATTTATATAATTTAAATAAATTCCCCAATTCCTTCCTGCAGATAGTCTTTTACAGACAGACTTTTGAATGAAAACTACAAGAGGGATAAAATTCCTCCAACCCGGTAATAGAAGCAATGGATAAAAGAATTCGAAGAAGCGCAAATCCTCAATCTAGTTAAAAATCCAAGAGAAGCTCCAAACTGATTTCAAAATCCAAATCTTCAGACACTGCAAAAATTATTTTCTAGCTAAAGGAACCCCCTCAAATGCTCAAAGCCAAATTTATAAAAAAATAATCCAAAACTATGGCTCAAAAACTAGCCAATCAAAATAATATAAAATATTATTAATCATACTAACTATATCCAAAATCAAGGTAAAAAATAATAAAATAATATTATTTCAAATCCCAAATCTCACAGCCAATCATAAAAGAGGGTAGCTAGAGTAAATAATAAATAAATAAATCAAATGGGTAAACGAGAAATAATAATAAGATTAACCAATTAATTAAATAAATCACGAGTGCAATAATATAAACACCCAATTAACTATAAAGCCACAAAACATAATAATATAAAATCAACAATAATTAAACAATAAATAGATAGATAATAAATCCAATAAATCAAAAGCCCAATAGCATAAATGCTCAAATAAACATTAAGTTAAATAACATTAATAAATATTAATCCTCAATAAAAATTACCAAATAATAATTAAATACCAAAATTATATATTCTACCAATTTAATATTAATAAATTATATTAACCAATTAATTATAAATTAATAAATAATCATAACTCCACAAGACAACCCAACATAGGGTTGAACAAGCCAATAGTGGCATGTTGTGATGGTAAAGTCATTGTGTTGTTGTTCTTGCCATCAAGGTTCAAGCCCCACCAGTTCATAGCTCCGGATTAAAAGTGTTTACCCTTTATAAAAAAAATGATTTATTAATTGTCTTCGGATATGTAGTGTCACGGTTAGAACACTTCATTGGTGAAGCAGCCGCCAAGGTTCAAATCCCTGCTAGGCCGTTGAGCTCACGAATTTGAACAAGTGAAGTGTGGGGATGAGGTCCCCCATTTGTGGCCTCACTGGTTCATAGCTCTGGGTCAAAAGTGTTTCTCGTGGAGCCAGAGGGTGTGTCATGCCAGTGTCACCAGTCACAGTAAAAAGTTTACCAGGCATAAATTTAAAAAAAAGCAAAAAAAAAACATACGGTCGAACAACATACCACATGACGCTAACCAACTGACTCAAGCCCAGACACTAAAATGATAAGGTATCAAATTAAGCCTAGAGTGTGTAGAAGGAACTCATGTCACCTTTGATCAACTTGTCATTGGAATAAAAGATAGGCTCAAACCTGTGAAACCAGGTGTAGTCGATGTCTAGTACCTACAATCCTGCAACCACCAATCACCACAAAACAACGTATATATTGCATATATAATAATATAATGAGACAAGTGAAAGAGAATCACGACCACATATCATGCTCGCAATGAGTGATATGACATCATCTCTATCACGAATACAATAGTAACCAATCATGACAACCATAAAATCATCTCATCCAACCTAATCATGAAGTGGAGTTGGTACTAATGAGATGCCATCATATCATCATAAACAATATAATCCACATGAGAGTAATGAATGCATATATATATATATATATATATATATATATATATATATATATATATATATATATATATCTCCAAGTATAAATGTAACCATCATAATAATCCAGGATATATCATCATCCATATAAATCATAATGTATCATATGTCAATATAAAAATTTCTAGCATCATCTATAAGCATCTGAGATAGAAATGAAGGCATAAATATGAATCAAAACATCATCAAGGAGTCTAAGAAAGTCTATCGATGTACAAAAGAAAGATGAACCAGGGAGGGGCACTACAATGGCCAACACCTTAGAGTCTTACAAAGGTTTGCAACTTCATGGGGCTTACTAGTTATTATAGGAAATTTGTGGAGGGATTCTCTAATATTGCAACTCTTATTACCTCTCTCCAAAGGAAGGGGGAGAATTTTGAATGGTTTGAAAAATGTGAGAAGGCCTTTTAAATTACTAAAGAAAAAGTTAAATACACCACCTAACCTTACTATTCTTGATCCAAATGGTCTATTTCATAGTTATAACAAATGCATCAAGAGAAGGAGTAGGGGGGGTGTTGATGCAGAAGGGACATGTGGTAGCATATGCGTCTAGGAAACTAAAGTTATATGAGCTAAAAAAAGCTCCACATTATTTGGAGTTGGTTGCTATGATACATTCATTACTGATGTGGAGGCATTACCTTTTAGGTAAGCCTTTGAGTTGAAGACAAATCACTTTAGTCTGTAAAAAAATTTCACACAATTAAATCTAAATGTTAGATAGAGGAGGTGGCTTTAATTCCTCAATGAGTATGATTTTGGGATAGAGTATATTAAGGGCAAGGAGAATCATGTAATAGATGCTCTAAGGAGGCACTTAGCAGTTATAGCTTCAACTAGGACAACTTTGAGGCAACAAGTATTGCAAAATCTTCTAAGAGATGACCACTACATGATGGTCAAGGAAACT